>NC_056725.1:1715203332-1715358332 GCF_019279795.1 Protopterus annectens
TGCTGAAGGAGAAGGACAATTTAATAATTCAACTCCAGCAGGTACAAAAAGACTTTTCAAAAACATTTTAGACTTTAAAATAGACTTTTCTACGAAAATACAAAACACTACACATGGCGATAATGATTCTTATGCCATGATGTTAAACAAACTGGATATATTATTGTATAAATATAAGAACTGTGAAATGGACAATGCTTATTTAAAATACTGTTTAAGTTTGAATATAGTTCCAAAAGGTTTACGGGTGTGTAAATACCTGAATAATGTTAAAGAAGGATCTGAATTTCACAAAGATTTATTGAAAGCGTTTGATAGATGTGATATGGACATTATGAGAGCCATTATACGGAATAATGAGCATAAAATTGAGGTTGTTTTTCATCAGGTTGAAACTTTGAACAACAAAATAGTGAATGATGTGTTATTTTTGGTTGAAACAGAAAAAAAATAAATACATTAATATGTTAGCCAACATTGAGTTAAGATGTAAAAAGATACAAGAGAGAAAGTTAAAAAAGATAGAGATGTCAATGAATACAGTAAACAGACACATTATCCAAGGCCTAGGGAATACAAAGAAAACAGTAATTCCCAGAATGTGTCTTTTAATGACAACCACATGGATAGATGGGAGGGTGAAGACAATTATGAAAATTTAAATAGACAGGCCCCTTTAGACCACCTTTCTCCAAGGCGTTCAGAGAGATTAAAGAGAAAGGAACCAGTGAACTACAAGTACAATTATGGTCCCCACAGACAGAAAATATGGGGCTCGACAACAACAACGAAAAAAGATTATTGGAGGTAAATTCTACTAATGAAATTTTAAGGAATGGTAATATTAGTACTTATCAAGGATTTAATATTTTTAACTATACCAGTATTGAGATTAGTAAGGGACACTTTGCTTTCTTCTCAAAAAGTTTCACTTTTATACCAAAGGTTAAGACTAATATTTTCAATTTACTAGTTGACCTTAAGTTGTTCATTTGACAAAAAAACCTAGAGATATTTTTTTCAGCCCAAGAGAAAAGACATGTAAAAAACCCTTTGACCAGAAAGAGCACTTTCAATCCACCTTTACACCCCCAGTTAAAAAACTTTGAAATTTTAGTGGAGAAAGAACTGAGGGAGCATTTAAAACATAGTAGAGTAAACCCTAATCTTACAACAGAAGAAAGGGAAATTTTACAATGTTGTAGAGATAAGAACATTAGAATAATGAAACTGGATAAAGGTGGTGGTGCTGTTTTCATGGATTATATTACATATGAGGGTAAAATGTTGGCTATTTTGAATGATGAAGAAACCTACATTAGGGTTTCAGTAAATGAAATACACATAGCTTACAAGAAAATACAGGTGTGTTTAGATGATTTACTTTTTGAAGGATTGATTGATTTAAGTACATATAATTTTTTGACTGTTGAAAAACCAAAAGTCCCTTCAATCTTTGGTATTCCAAAGGTGCACAAAGATCCAGGTGATCCTCCACTGAGACCAATAGTTTCAGCTGAAGGTTCAGTGACTGCACCTTTGGCCAAATATATAGACTCTAAACTTAAACCTGTTATTTTGGAAAACAAGACTATTTTAAAAGACTCTTGGGATCTCTTAAGACGTATTGATAGTACATTGATTAACACCAAAAGTTTCATTACTCTTGATGTGATAGATTTATTCACTTGTATTCCTCATAATATTGATTTGGTTTGGTTTGAAGAATTTCTAGCAGACATTCATACTATTCCTTTCAAAACATTTCGAACATGTCTTGTTTTAATGGACCTTGTGTTAAAGAATAATTTTATATTTTTTCAAGGTGAATACTTCAAACAGTTAAAGGGTGTGGCAATGGAGGCACATTGTGCGCCCACCTATGCCAATATTGTCATGTTATCGTGGGAGAAAAAATATGTTTTCTCCTCAGAATATTACAATTGTTGGAATTTATATGGGCGCTTTTTGGATGATATTTGTTTATTCTGGAATGACTCAGGAACTAAATTTGTAGAGTTCCTTGAATACATTACTGGAACCACTGACTTTTTAAGGTTCACACATCAAATTAACGACAATGAATTGGTATAGTTAGACATCAATTTAGTTAGAACAACAGATGGATTTAAGTCCAGAATACACAGAGAATCAACTTTTTCTAACTCTTATTTATACTTTAACAGCGCCCACCCACCACACCAAAAGAGAGGGGTCTTTAAAGGTCAGCTAGTTAGAGCAAATAGAATGACCTCTTTGGATAAGGAATTTGAAGAAGAAAGTGAAATCATTATAGATATGTTCAAAATTAGAGGTTATCCAAAAGAAATGTTAATAGAAATGTATGCACAAGTAAAGGAAGGCAGGAGCAATAGATTTGCCCCCATTTTGGGTATAAGATTGCCCACTATTAATATGGAAACTGTAAATTCAGGATATGTGAACACCGAGCAGAAATTTTCGTCTGCTTTTACTATGACCTATACTGGTGAAACCAATATAATTAAAAAAGTAATAAGTACTGAATGGTCTAGATTTGCAAAAATCTCAGATTTGGACGTTATGTTTGAGAAACCTTTGCAGTATACATACAAAAAAGGATGCAACTTGAAAAATATTTTAGAAGGTGGCGCACACAAGTATTCACACAATGTATATGACAATAACAAGAAAGGGACATATAAATGTGGTAGTTGTGGTTACTGTTGTAATATATTGAATCTTGAGACTCTTTATATAAAAAGTAGAAATATGTATATTAACACAAATGGGTTTGCAAATTGCAACACCTCAGGGGTGGTATATTTAGCCTTATGTGCCTCATGTGATTAATTTTATTTTGGCAAAACTGAGAGACGGTTAAAACAAAGAATTTATGAACACGGCTATGATATGAGGAAAATGAATGACAACAATGCTTTATTTAAACACACTTTAAGCTGTGAGAAAGTTAATTTTAAGTTCTTTGTCCCTAGGGGTGGCCCTTGGGAGACCCATTTAGAATACAGGGAATTGTACTGGCAATTGGTTTTAGACGCCAGTCACTCCCCAGGTCTCAATGATATGGTATCTGTAAAGCCCGTTTTGAAATTAAGGGCTGCTAAATTATAAAATGTATGAAACAAAATGTATATGTATATATATATATATATATATATATATATATATATATATATATATATACATCATTCACATTTTTAAAACATTTTAAGACACCTTTTAAATAATTATTTATACTACCTATGGATTTTATAAATATTATTTAATAATATTTTCTAAATTTTAACACTACACTTGTTCACAACATTTTAAGGTTTTAGCACTAAATAGTTAAGGCTCCCATTTTTTACTTTATATAGTCCATATCACAACTTAGGTAAATATTGGAAAAGTATTTTTATAGTTTAAGAACATTTTTATTTTTACCAGTAGATGGTGTTGTTTTATTGTATATATTTTATTTATACATAACATAAATTTTACCATTTATTGAGTTTATTTATTTACAAAATCAGGTCTTGAAAGTGAATAATTAGTTGTTTGGAACAACATTCTCAGTTCTTTTAAAATATGTGTATATACATGGTATATTTTCAGTATTTAACACAGTATTTTAAATACATCACGATTTAATTTGGGTTTTAATTGTTTTAATTACTTTTGTATTTTCATTGGATGTCAGCATTTCAAATTTCTATTTAAACAATCATTTTGATGATAGTATTCATCTGATGAAGTGATACGACAAAAACGTTATGATATTTTACACTACATTAATGTCATTTGGTTTGCTATGAATTTTGTGTTTGTTCGTGGACTTGTGGAATAAATTTCTTCTGGGACTGGCTATCTGGCTCGTACCTACTTTTTTGGTTTATGAGTGTACTTTTGGGTACTTGTGACCAATTTGCTTGTTTCGTTATGTATATAGACTAGTATAAAATGGCACTGGCTTGCCTTCTTAAAAGATGAAACTACATATAAAAAAGTTAGTAAACACTGTATTACAATTATTAATGACTGATATAAAGTGTTGCTAGAAGACCTACAATATAATAGTAACATCTCAGAACAATTATATAGATATTGTTAGATATTCATTATAAGGTGTCCTTATTTCTTTGTATCCCAAAGGTGCATAAAAATTGAGAAAACCACCCCTTGAGACCCATTGTCTTAGGGTCCAGTTATCCTGTTACTAACTTTCTAGATCACATACTAAAGCAATTATTCGGAGAATACCAGGTTTTATTCTGGATGTCCTAAAAAAAGCTAAATGCACAAGAAGTAAAGGATCACAGCCATGTTATTACAGCAGATATAATGTAGTACAACTTGTCATGAAGAGGGGTTGCAGAGTTTGAAATGGATATTATGTACATTGTCTTCTTATCCAGAAGCCTTTATAGAAATGATAAAGGGGTCAGCAGAATTTGTGCTACAAAACAACATGTTCATGACTGGTGAAGAATATCGACAGAGAAGGGCTTGTCCAATTGGTACCCCTATGGTACTGAGTTATGTATGTGCATATTTAGCATATAAAGAGGGCTCTTTGATGCTATATTGAGAATGCATCAATTGTTAATAAGGGACCACCAGAGTACTTGGACATTTTGATGCAAACCTTAAGGGACTATTATGCACCATTAACAATAAATGTTAATATCAGCAATCTTATGATTTACTTTCTAGATGTTACTTTATACAAATATCATCACCATCCAGAACATATAGCAAGTAGAATTTATAAAAAAAAAAAAAGTGGCCATCAATAATTTATTACATTTTATGAAAAGCCTCCCTTACTTCATTAAAAGAAATATCCCAAAGGGACAGTTCATAAGAATAGTGAGAAACACTACAGTCCCGTCATTAGTAGAAACAGAAATAGATAGTAAAAATGTTTGTTAAATAAAAGGCAAAATCCAGATGGCTTGCTAACTAATGGAGTAATGAAGGCAAAGTATGCCCTAAGGCAGTGGTGCCTAAACTTTGCAAGCTGGAGGACCCCTTTTATAAAGGAAACATTTTGCTGGAACCCTATAGTTCACATTGTGTTTTTAGACTGATATTAATTAATAATTACTATAAATAAATCAAATAAATCCCTGCCCCCACACAGCCATTCCAGTGTCCTATTTCTTGGCTATTTCTCCCCACTTGCCATCAACACTGTTCAAAACTTTCAGTGTGCATACTGTTTTCTGCTTTACTTCTACAATGATTACATATATTTGGATTTAATTTAAAACATTAATTTCAAATTTTATAGCATAAACATTGATAGCCATTTGCTAAACAAAACAATAGTTTTACAATGAAAACAGACTTAGCATTAAAGCTTCTCTACCTTTGAAACTCACATTCACTAAAACAGCATTGAAACCCACATTCAAAGAAAATGAATCTGGCCAGTGGCAGATTAAGTTTATCTTTGGGCTGTTTTCAAATCACATGTCCCTTGCAAATATTTTTAGGACCATGCAAAAGTTATTTGTTTCACCTTCCCGATTGTATAATTGAAGTCTAATATCTAATAATTAAATTACATCCCTTGTATAATATAGCACCATTTGTTAGATTATGTTTTTAATTTTTGTTTTGAACATTTTTCCAGTAAGCAGTAAAACAAAACATGAACCAATAATGACAGAAAACTGCCCAGTTCAGAACATTTCAACAATAAAAGGCCACTCAAACTTTTATCATTACAATTCACCAATTTCAGCCAATATGCACAATCTCTGCAGAAGTAAAAGTCATCTGAATAATTCCACCTTAAAGAGATCTGTAACTAATGAAAAGGTTGCTGCTAGCAAACAACTTTGTATTTCAGTGTTTCATCTACAAATTTAGTGCCTACTGCCCTTGAAGAATAAATTGCCTACTATGTTACATTAAAAACTGGTAATATTGCATAGGCTGGGAATGGATGATAAACTGAAAACAGGGTCATACTTACTAGGTATCTCATCCAAATGAGGACATATTTAGGACTGCAACACCCCACCCCCTTAAAATACAATACAACATTAGCAATCTATCTACATGCTGTAGGAGTAGAACCCGCAGCCTTCTGTATCAAAACACAAGGATATTACATGTTGTGCTACTAACACTGTTTTAAAATTCTAAATTTAAAATAGTGATACCATTTGCTAAACAAAACAGTTACACATTGTAAACAAACTTAGCATGAGCAGCAGTAAACTTCTCTTCCATTGAAGCTCACAATTCCTTGACAATGTTCTTGAAACTAAATTCCTTGAAAAATGCACCTGAAACTCAGTTCCTTGAAAAATGTAGCTTGGTAGTTGGGGTAGAGAGGATTTAGGCTCTTGTTTTCTGTAGCTAAGGTACAGGGTTTGACAACAACTTATTAACCACCTGCTAACCCTAAGTAAGGCATTTTACTCACTCACACACACACACACACACACACACACACACACACACACACACACACACACACCTGAACCTCCTAGTGCAAGAAATCTGGACAAAGCCTAAAATAAATAGGGACAGATTATAAATATTGTTCTCATGAACTTACAAAATTGCTAGAATAACAGAATTATTGTTAGTATGCATTTTTCTAATCTAAAAGATATGATGTCTAAGACTCAAATGTCTCTCATTATTTAGCAACTTCAATCCTTTTTATGAGAAATAGATGGAAATATTGGGCAAAAATCTGAACATTCTGCAAAAACCTGGACAGCTGAGGGGTATTCTACCTACCTCATACACACATGCACTCCCCACACACCCACCTACCTACCTCTATCCCTCTTACACACACACACACACACACACACACACACACACACACACACACACACACACACACACACACACACACATACATACACACACCATACCCATACCTCTCAACCTCTTAGCACAATAAATCTGGACAAAGCCTGTCATAATGGGGGAGATAAAGACCGAAAACTAGGGACACCTTTTAAATATTGCTCTTATAAACTTCAAAAGTTGTAGAATAACAGGATTGTTAGAATGCATTTTCTCAAGGACATGAAGTCTGAAACTCAGATGCATGTCATTATTTAGTAACTTTAATCTTTACATCATTATGAGGAGCAGACCAAAAATATAAGGCACAAATCTGGACATTCTGTAAAAATCTATGCAGGTGAGAGGCATGACACATACATATACCCCCTACCTCCCTCTTACACTCCCCCCATACCTCTCAACTTCTTAGGACTTAGACTGAGCAAGAAGTCTGGACAAAGCCACAACTAATGAGGGGATAAAGGCCCAAAAATAGGAACACCTTTTAAATATTTCTCTTACAAACTTTGAAAGTTGATAGAACAACAAGTTTTGCATTACCACTAATTTTCTGAAGGATATAGGTTCATAGGTTCATAGGTTGATACTACGCTATCTGCTCTAGGGCATTTATAAGCCTAGCCAGAGTGTGTTTGGCTTTCGCCACCCTTTTAGATTAGTTGACTGTGTCTCTGTATAGTAGGTCACAGAAGATAGCCCTTTTAAGGTTGGTTTACTGTGCCTCTGTCTAGTAGGGACACAGAAGAGATCCCAGGGGTAAACCTACAATCTCCCATCCACTCGTCAAGATTTCTCTTGAAGAGGGTCATTGAGGGGCTCTGCCTAACATGGATTGGGATTTTGTTCCAGAGTGAGGGGAGCCTCTGGGATATGAATCTGTCCCTCCAGCATGTCCTATTTATTTCTGTGCTGAGGTTTAAGTCCCTGGAGTGTGTAGCTCTAAAGGATTTGGATTTCCTGAGGTGGAGCATGTCCATTAATTCTGGTTTGGACATGGCTTTATACGTCAGGCACAGATCGCCTCTGAGTAGGCAGTAAGCAACTGAGTAGAGCTGGAGTTTCTTTAGCCTAACTGCGTAGGGCATCTGTTTGAGTCCCTTGATCCTCTTGGTGAGGTACTTTTGGGGTCTTTCCAGTTGCTGCAGGTGTCGGGTAAGGTACATCCCAAATGGGGCATTGAATTCAATTATGGGCCTGATGAGTGATGAGTAGAGGGGCACAATGACCTCTCTTGATCTAGCTGTGAACCCTTTCATGATAAGCTGGGCTATATCGAAGGTCTTTCTAACCACTTTGGCAATGTGATTGCCAAAGGAGAGATTGCTATCTACTTGGGTCCCCAAATCCCTAATTATTTCTTCCGCTCCATAGCTTTGCAGACCATGCTAGTCAGGCTTATAGGGCGATAGTTTCCGGGGTCCATTGTAGCACCACCTTTGTGGAGTGGGACCACTGTTGCTGTACGCCATTCCTTGGGTACATATCCTGTAGTAAGGCTGAGATTGAACAGTGACTTTATGTGAGGGTTCAGTTCTTCTTGGAGCTCATGTAAGATGCAGCCCGGGACACCCACTGGTCCCATTGATGCTGTGTTTTTTACTTTGGAGAGGGCAGCTCTCACCTGTGCATCTGTGATGTCAGGGAGGCTACACTCTGTTGGGATAGACATTTGCTTTTTTGGGGGGTGGGGAGAAGAAGTTTGCACTGAACCTGTCTGCCAGGATGTTGGCAATGTCTGTGGGTTCAGTGTATTTTTTGTCATTTTGCACTAACTCAGAGCATATCTGGGAGTTGCCACCCAGGTTCCTGACATAACTAAAGAAGGCCCTGTGATTATCTTTAGCGTCTTGTGCAATTTTTCTTTCGAAGCTGGCCTTAGATAATTTTATGAGGGATTGTAGTTTCTTGCTAGTACTGATCAGAGATGCCTTCCCTTTTTGGGATTTTGCTCTATCATGTAGTAGCTTCCTCCTTCTGTTGTATAGCTTATTTATGGCTGGGGTCCACCAGACAGTATAAAGCTCAAATGTCTGCCATTATTGTCTGACTTCAGTCCTCAATGATTTGCCAGGGATTTGCCAGAAAAACACAATTTTATGAGAAACAGACCAAAAATATAAGGCAAAAATCTGGACATTCTTAGAAAATCTGGACAGTTAAGAGCTATGCTCTCAACTGTACCACTTTTTATTCAAGCCTTACTAAAAAAATAAAATACCTTCAGGGCCTTTGAACAGGATCTCACAAGATCATCAGAATCAGCTCTGCAGTAGTTGTTAAAAGGGAGAAATGCAAAGTATAAACTGACCAGCATAAAGCCACTGACTTACAAGGAGGGAACAGAACAGTTCATTTAAATTTCCCTCCAAGTTCCAAGGCCAGGCAGAAAACACAGGGCAAGGAAACAGCTGCTCAGCCTCAGCCATAAACGCAGACGTTGTTACTTCTTCTAAAAACTCAGGGCAAGCAGCTGCTTAGCTGAAAACATGGAAATTAAGCTGCTCAGCTGCAGACATGGAAGTCTGTTTCTTTTTTTTTTTTTGTTAATTGAGAGTGAGCGGTGTAGCTTTTCTTTTTCTTTTTTTTATACATAAATAAGGTTGGTTGCTGCAGAAGTCTGAAATATCTCAGTTGATGCAAGCCCTGAACTCATGGCTGCTCATGGATGCTATAGAAGTCTGAAATCCAGGTAGGTGTAAGCCCTGAATTATAGACCCCTAGAATTTATCATACAGACCCCCAGGGGTCCCCAGACCACAGTTTCATAATCGCTGTTCTAGCCAGTAGTCAGTGTTGAAGTGACACCCCAACCCTATGTGAGAATGGGAAAAAGAGGTTGTGGATAGATGGACGGTCTGACAGTGCTGGATAAAACTTGTCTACCCAGAAACACTATTTTTATTTTGATTTTTCTGCTTCTATGAAGACAAGCAGTTAAAAAATAAAAACTATGTGAAGTAAATGATCTTACTTCCACTGCATTCCCATCTACAAAATAAACAGAGGATGATACAGAAAATTAAGTAGAATGGAATTTTTGTTTTAGGGACATGGTTGAGATTACCTGTGTAGAAGGTAGGACTACACAAAACTAATACTGGGGAAAAAAGATGGGAGGCTTTTGTTCTGAAGGAGAGAGTATTCATTCAGGAACATGGAATATTGCAGAACATTGGAAAAAGATGACACAGTATGGCTTACCATACTTCTTCCTTTTTTCAGGTTGCAATGTACTGCAAAGTAACCAGAACACCTGCTGGTGTTGGTGATGATAATTCCAGAAATAAGAAGTAATGTTAGGTACAGAGTAGTTTCCATTTTCTTATTGGAAACTTCTCCAGAAAAATGTGAGTATGTGGGTGTTTGTGTGTGTGTGTGTGTGTGTGTGTGTGTGTGTGTGTGTGTGTGTGTGTGTGTGTGTGTGTGTGTGTGTGTGTGTGTGTGAGATGGGCTGGCACTCCATCAATGTTTCTTTTATCTGCCTTGTACCCACTGAGTATTGGATCCTGAAGTGGATTGAAGACTAACTCACTGAATGAATGCAAAAGAGTAAAGGCTAGGTGAAAGCCAAATAGTGTCTTTTGTTCAATGGTAACCAGTGAAACATTACAAATATTGTGAAGACTGGTATGTTTACTACTATGTTATGTAATCAAAGAGCATCATCTGATTTGGCTCTGTACTGAAACAGCGGGACAACGTGTTGTGTTGCTACCATTCAGGCTTCTCCTTTTCAGCATTACTGTTTTTCATTCCCAATATCATGCCTCTCAACTGTACAGATTTTCGCAGAATATCAAGATTTTTGCCTCATATATTTTGCCTGTTTCTCATAAAATTGTGGTTTTCTGGAAAATTACTGGCAATCATTGAGGATTGTAATCATCCAATAACGACAGATAGTTGAGTTTCAGACTTCATACCCTTCATTAAAATGCACGCTAAAGTAAAACCTGTTATTCTATCAACTTTCTAAGTTTGTAAGAGCAGTATTCAAAATTGTCACTATTTTTGTTTCTTTGTCCCCCCACTATTTATGGCTTTGTCCAGACTTCTTGCTCTAAGGGCTTGAGAGGTATGATTCCCATTAATATTTTGATGGGCTTATTCATTTGTCTGTGTATTAATTTCCCGAAGTAGACTCTGTAAACTGATCAAAGTCTACTAAAACTATTTAGTTTAGACATGGCCTGAGAGGTTTGATCTGGTTAGAGGATTTTGCACAAATGCATAGCTTCCGTTGCAGTTTGTGGAAAACAAACCCATGACACTCATGTCACATCAGATAATATGTGCACGTGCAGGCTTTAGGAAACAAATTCATGTTGTGTCACATAGTATATATATGCATGCTAGGGGAAACAAATTCATGTCACTCATATCATGTCAAATAGTATGTACTTGTATGCTGGGGGATGCAAACCTATGTCACTCATGTCATGTCACACGGTATGTATATGTAGAGTGGAGGAAACAAATTCATGTAATGTCAAATAATATATACACTTAGGCTGAGAGAAAAAACTCATGTCATGCATGTCATTTCACATAGTATGTGTGTATCGGCTGGTACAAAAAACCCATGTCAAGGAAACTTAAGTTTTATCAGAATTACATTCACTGTGATACTCATTAAATTATCATTTGACACAGGAAGAAAGTTTTCTGCAGCTGTAACTTCTAACACTTCAGAAACAGTCAATAAGTCAGGAAGTATTTGGTGGAACAAACTCATTAAAGTTATGGGCGTAAATTTGAAAAATTAAATGGATAAAGCAGTAATTTACTTTTCAGAAATTGGAAATGAAAGCTGTGACTGTTAAAAATCATATTTGAAAATATAAACACATGTTGTGACAGGAATGTTTTAAAATGTTGTTGTTGTTGTTGTGTCTTTCAGCTTTTCCCGGTTAGGGGTCACCACAGCGGAACTCCAGTCCGCTAATGATTGGCAGTAGATTTTTACATGCCGAGTTGCCAGCCCTGACACACAACCTTCAACGAAGGTATGCCCATTCACACATGTCTCCACACAGAAGACGCTCTAGCTGAGAATCGAACAGGACAATGTGTAATTGTGAGGCGACAATGCTACTGCAGCACCACCACCGCAGGAATGTTTTAAAATACTGAACAAAAAACAAGGCCAACTGGTGGGAGGCTGGTATAATGGTTAAGATGCTTACCTTAAAGATGCAAGGTACAGGGTTTGATTCTCATATGGGGTAATTGGCTAGGCTTAAAAAAATGGCCCTCAGGGGCAGTTAGCCTAGTACTAACCTATGAACCTATAAAAAAACTGAACACGTTAGATCTGCATGTAAGCTGAAAGCAGTAATAGAAGGGTAAGTCAAATGAAATTGGATGTTATCTGTAGTCAAAACTGTGTATGTCAGGGATAGATGCTGCAAAACATGACAGACCAAGTTAACAGAGTATTCACCTGTCAGAATGTTTGTGAATTAGTAATTAAGGCTATTCATTGAGGAAGTGGTGAGGATCTGGGGAAGAACTAAAATATCAACAAAAATGGTCCCCTCTCGAGCATAACATTAAAATCTTCTTTAAATGGAGTTTCAGTTCAGACAAAGCACTAAGAAAATGAGTCCAATATTTATTGCAGTTTTCTTTGAGCTGTGTGAGCATTTTATATTTTCTGTTGTCATTTTTAAAGTCACAGAATATTTAATGCTTTTACAAAGGAACCATCTTCTTCTTCTTCTTTTGGCTTTTTCCCAGTTAGGGGTCGCCACAGTGGATCATCTGTCTGCTCATGATTGGCAGTGGAGTTTTACGGTGTCGAGTTGCCAGCCCGGCGCCCAACCTTCCACAGAAGGCACACACACATGCACACACTCATACCTAGGGTCAATTTAGAGTGCCCAATCCACCTACTGCATGTCTTTGGGATGTGGGAGGAATGTTGTTAGCCAGAAGTGGTCTTTGCAGCACCTGCAATGTTCCCAGTAATGTAGCAATTCATACGAAGTTACATGTATCGATAAACTATCTAAGTATGACTGTAAATTCTTTTTTATAGGACCTGTTGCTCCTATTACTATTGGAACTGTCGTGTTATCCTTCCTCCACATTGTCCTCATTTCTGCCTGCAAATCCTTATATTTTATAACTTTGTATCTCTCTCTATGTAAGACACTGTAGTCATTGGGTGTAGCAATTTCAATAATTAATGCTACTTTTGTCTTCATTTCATGAACCACTATATCTGGTTTTCTCACATCTATTTTTTGAACTGTTGGCAATGAGTGATCCCATGTGACATAAACTTCATAATTTTCTATAATGTTTTGTGGCTCATTTCCAGTGTGTTTGGCTACTTCAATATTATAATGTTTGCACAATCCCCAATGCAACAATATTGCCACATTATTATGCCTTTCAGTATACAGTCCTTCTGCCATTAGCATATCGCAACCAGCAAAAATATGTGTGACTGTTTCCAGTTCTGTTTTACAAAACCTACATTTGTCTGTTTCTACCACACATTTAATGGACTTTGTAAACCAACATGTACATAGGTGACAATCTTGAGCCACTAATATTAACTTTTCATCTTTTGGTTTAAATTCACCTCTCCTTAACCATTATTGCATTTGATCCTGATCAACATGAGATTGTTCCAAGAGTTTTTCATACTTACAACTATATTCATGTATTTTCCATATTTCTTACTCACTCATCGGATCCTTCACCTGATATTCTTTCTTTTGTTTTTTGGACATTCAGTTGCTGTTTGATTTTTATCTACTTCTGGTTTGATTTCCATTCCTGCTTGACCCCGATATGCTTCTGCTAAACTAAGGAGGGAAGTTGTCTTAGACTTATTCTCCTCATGTTTTAAAATGTTCACTATGTTTGGCCCTTGTGAGGTCAGAAGATGTTTATGTAGTCCTATGATTACAGATCTATAGATGAAATCAGTTTCAAGAAGGTGCATACCTCCTTCAGAACAGGGAATATATACTCTTGGTATACACTGATTTTTATAAACCATTTGATAACCATGAAGCATCCTTCTTGTTATCCTGTCCAACCAATCCAATATATTTTGGGACCAGCCATTCACTCCAAAACTGTAAATTAGGATAAGAAGAGCAAATTGGTTTATAGCTTGGACTTTGTTCCTATATGTCACTAGTGTTTTCAGCATTAATTTTAGTATTCTAAAATATTCCTTACTAAGTTTTATTCACATTTGTTCATATTTTATTGTTGATTCTTCATCAATTCCCAAATATTTATAAACTCCCTCTTACTCAAGTTCTTTTATATCACATTCCTGTCCCAGGCTGATGCTGCAGCTTTCCTGCTTTAAAGGTTGCTTTTGCACATTTATCAAGACCAAGTGACATTCTTACACATCTGAAAAAGATTTGACCACTTGCAGTTGTGCTTTCAGTTCCTCATCTGATGAACTATACAGTTTTAAATCATCCACAAAAAGAAGATGAGAAGTCTTTATGCTTTTTTTATTTTCTAATAGCCAAATTGTAGCCATGATCTAATCTGTTAAGTAGACGGCATAATGGGCTAAGGGCAAGACAAAAGAGCAGTGGTGACAAATAGTAACCGTATAATATACCCCTTTGAATTTTTAACCCTGGAATAATAATTTGTCCTTTATCATGGCTTAACTGCAACTGGTTTGCCACTGTTTCATGGTTGCTGTAATGTAATTGATCAGTGTAGGGTGCATCCTATACAAACTTTTATCCACGAATGTGGGATACTATCAAATGCTTTTTTTGCCATCTATCCATGCCATACTTAGAGTCTCCCCCTTTTTGCAGTTCTCCATTATGACTTTATTTAAGAGAAAATTATTCTTTGTTCCATATGACTTTCTTTTGTTACCCTTTTGTTCTATTGCCATGATAGATTTTTCTTCTAAATGACTATAAACTCTGTCTGAATCAATTCCATTGTATAGTTTATATGTTGTTGGAAGGCAAGTTGGTCTATAGTCTTTAGGATACCTTACAGGCTCACTCTTAAGTAGGAGTATTGTTTTTCCGGGTGTATATCAGAAGTCCGAATGCTCACAAATCCGACCGCCGTAACTTCAAACTGGGAAGTTCGAAGTCTAAAAATAATGAAGCTGCGGAACATCAAATTTTTTCACAGGGAAAGAATTCATTGGGCCAGTTCCACTGCTTTGCTATTTCCTCCACTGTGGTGCGATCTCGGAATTGGTATATTTAAGTAGGGGGGTGGGGGTGAAGCCCCCCACATTAGAAACAATATTTAGTGTTCGTGTGTTTCCACATTTTTTTTTCCCTGAGAAAAAATCGCTGTTCTAAGTGTTCGGAGTATTCATTTTTCAAACTTTGGGTTCGATATTTCCATAGTCGATGTTTTGACACTTCGACTATGTGATATAGATACTGTTTTCCTGCTGTTAACCAAGTTGGTGACTGCTTGGAGTGCACAAATAAATAGTTCTTACTCAGGGCTAAATCTTCATGTAAAGATGTTACTTTTAGTGAGAAGTTAGGTACTGCATCTGGGCCTGGGGTTTTCCAATTAGGAGCTTTTGATTCAATCTCTCTGGTCATTACATCATCCCATTTCAAATTCTGTACATTTGAACTTCTTATTCTTTCTTTTACTTTTTCTATCCATTCAGCATCTTTGTTGATATTTCTTCATAGATATTTCTCCAAAATGTTTCTGTTTCTTCGTATTTTTGTGGTAGTTCAGTTCCTTTTGCCTTGTTTCCCAGTTCTCTATAACACTTTTTTGGGTCATCAATAAATTGTTTATTTTGTACTTTTCCTTTATATTTATCTGCATCTCTTTCAAGTTTTTCAGCCTGTGTTGATATTTTTAGTTTATTATTTGCAAAAGTGCTTGCTAGATCCTGATCTGTTTCTGATACTGAGCATTGCTTTTATCATGTCCATCTGAGTATTTTTGTTGATCTGTTCCCTCTTCTATACTCTTCTTGTCTTAATTGCTTTATTTTCCTCTTTTCAATACTTCCATCATGGCATATTATTTCTCCCCTTCCTTTCCCTTACTGCCCTGTGATTTTGTCATAAGACTATCTATTATTAATTCAGCTGGACAGTAATATATCTTATTTACTTCTGTTATATCACATTAATTTCTATGAATAGTCCTGATTACTGTGTTCATTTGTTTTATCAAACATCTAACTTTTTTTGGTTTTATTCACTTTCTGTAGTCTGTTTCTTTCATTGATGTTAATATGTCTATCCATCTCTGTTAAATCAAGCAACTTTTCTCGTAGACCATTTTCTTCTAAACTGAGGGCTCATTCTTTGTTCTCCATTTACTGCGGGTATTCTACAGAAAGTACAGAGCATCTTAATGCCACATTCTTTTCAGTTTTATCCTATGTCATCCATTGCTCTTTCGTATGGGAACTCACTGGCTTATCACTCCACAACGTTGATTGCATCAGAGTTGTCCAGTTCCCTGTTCCTTCCCTTGCTGTGCAACTGCAACTGAACTTTTGTACTGGTTTCCTGTGGAAGGCACCAGATCTCACACTGAAAAACAGCTCATGTCATTCCAATAGCCTATGCTCACACTGTAAGATGATTTCTATGGTAAATAATGCAGAAACATTTTATTCATTTAAATATCATGGCCACATAAAAACATATTTTTAAGTGTTACAATCTCTATACCATACAGGTTTGATTAACTGTTATTCTTTTATCTATTTGTTTTACATTTTGAGTTGAAATAGTCCATTCATTAAGGGTGAAGAAATGTTACTAGGTACACTAAGATGCAATTGTTAGAGTGCTTGAATTTCAGCCATGCTGCTCCATATTTACAAAAAAATACCTGTAATGTTAAGACAACCTGCATACATTTTAGAAAACATCATATGTCTGTGATGAATGTTCTTTTTGTTTAAAATCTGGAAAATTCATTCTTTTAAAATTCTAGACTTTTGAGTTAGCAGTTCTCTTTGGTATTTCTAAAGTCCGCAAATGCAGAAGTGCCCCCCCCCCCCTTTTAGACCCATAGTGTCAGCAGCATACTCTAAGACTGAACCAATTTCTATTTGGTTAGATAAAATTTTGAACCCTATTGTTCAAAGTTCATGGTTTTATTTAAAATATTGATGGCATCTATTAGAGTTGTTACGTGAATTTAATTTGGAAAATGTTGATATGTCAACTATATTTTTTGTAACACTTGATGTCACTTCCCTTTATACAAGTATAGATCAAGAAGCTGAAATTGATTTATTCAGGGAATATTTGACTGGTTATGCTAAGTTTGACAATGTTAAGATCAACACTTTGTGTGCTTTGATGGAAATGATTTTGGAAAGTAATTTTTTTAAGTTTGGAACTAGTATTTTTCAGCAAATCTCTGGTGTGGCCATGGGTTCTAGAGTGGCTCCCTCTTTTGCTAATCTAGTTATGGCTATGTGGGAGATGAAATTTCTTGTAACACATCCTTTGGTTAAGAACATTTTATTTTACAGGCGTTAAATTGATGATTTTTTTTTTTTTTTTTGTGGCAAGGCAACCTTGACAGTTTCCAGCTATTCTTGCAAGACCTGAATTGTTCAACCAGTTTTTTGAACTTTACCCTGGGAGGGTTTGGGAAAACAATAGACTTCCTGGATATTCATTTGGAACTACTTGATAACAATTTTAGTTTCAGTAGTAGTATCCACAGGAAATCTACCTTTGTCAATCAGTACCTGCACAGGGACAGTCTTCACCCCCCACATATGAGAAGAGGGGTTGTCAAGGGACAGCATATAAGGTTGAGTCGTTTGACCAGTGGAGATTCTGTTTTTGATGGTGAGGTTAACAAACTGACTGGATGTTTTACAACCAGGGGATATGATTTGTTTTGGTTGTGAAACATTGTTGCTGAAGTTATAACTCTCAGAGACAGTTTAGCTAGCCCCATTCTGAGAGGCAATTTTAGTGTAGCAAGTAGGGTGAATCAAAACAATAAGGTGTTTGAGCTTGCCTTCCCATTGCCCATTTCAGATGGAATGGACATTATTAGGCATGTTATTAAGGAAAATTGGAAGGTGCTGCTTGGACATTCTGAACTGGTGAAAGTCCTGGGTAATGAATCTTTGTTCACTTATAAAAAGGTATGCAACATAAGAAGTATTCTTGAAAGTACTTCTAAGATATCACACAATGGGGTCAAAGACTCTGTTGGGACTTTTGCTTATGGTCATTGCAGGCAATTCAGGTTCTGTTGACTTGAAACATTTCAAGAAAGTTATATGGGCAAAGGACAGGTTTACATGTGATTCTGTGGGCATTGTTTATCTCGCAGTGTGTAATTCTTGTACCAGTTTTTATGTTGGCAAAACCATCAGGTCACTAAGTAGAAGGATTTATGAACATGTGCTGGCAGTGAGAAACAAAGAAAGGAATAATGTATTGGCATGACACGTTTTATTACATAATTTTAAGAAATATACATTCTTTGTCTTAGACAACGTAGTTTGTGGTCCTTTGGTGGGTAATTTTAAAGCCTTATTAGAACGTAGGGAAACTAAATGTCAGATAGCTTTAAGAGCAGACTACTCTCCAGGACTAAATGAAACTATTAACATCAAGTGTTTTCATCAGTTACAAAGGCTTTGATGTAGTGAGCCAAGCTGTTCACAAAATGGGCTTTATTTGATGAAACACGGTGTAGTAGTTTGTTATTGTTGATTATATATATACACACATTTTCATGTTTTTATACATATGTAATGTTAAAAAATGTTGTAGTGCATTTTTAAATTTTCATGACATCACAGTGGCTATTTAAATAATTTATTTGAAGCATTTTGTCATTGGATGATGTTTTGCACATGACAAGTGTTTAAAGGGTGGTTTCAAGTTTTTGTATTTATTCTGATGAAGTTCGTAGTGTTTTATTAAACAAACGAAAGCTTATAAGTTTTGTGGTCCGGTTCCTTCCTGGTCTCTGGTTTGCTTCTTTTTCATTTTTACTTTGTTCTTTGGAGTTGTTTAGCAGTTTTTGATTCTAGACTTTTATTTTCAGAACTCCAGAAAACAAGCAAAGAAAGTACACACACACACACACACACACACACACACACACACACACACACACACACACACACACACACTCTTAAGCAATGGGAGATAGTACCTATTAAGTCGTACAACAGTAGGTGTTTGTACAGTGGTCTATGGTTCCATTTTATTTTACTTTTGCTTTACTTATTTGCTCACCATGTTATAAGCATTCTATCAAGTTTGCACTACTTTTTCATTAATTATAAAACTGCATATTTGTACATATATTTTTTACTTTACAAATATGTTTACTTCATAGCTGATGTTCATGGACTGTGTGTATAGATTTAGTGATTTTATCTAGTGGTTGGACCTCTAAGTCTGTAACCTGCATTCAGTGTCTCATGATTTCATGATAATTAGCAGTAACTTCTTAAATATGTCCTGTATAACTTAAAATGTACTGGTTACTGAGCAGGTGTTCAAAAAAGGAAAAGGTTTGCAGTAGCAAACTGCCTTAATTTCATCATGACATTACAGCTTATTTCTTGCTTTCCTTATTGGACAAAACATTTTGGTTTCAGCAATCAGCCATTTGCTTGGCTATAACATTTCTTTCTTTTTTTAGAAAGACCATTTGTATTACTACTTGTATATCATATCATAGGTTCATAGGTAGGTAGTAGGCTATCAGCCCAAGGGCCTGATGCATATAGTTTCTAGTGATGACAGTTTACATTATAGAAATGTCACACTTTGCTTGTATTTACTGTGCCCTTAATTTGATTTTGATATTTACATCTACCTTCTCCACTTCTCTCACTTACTGGGTCCCAAATTTCTTCCTTCACACCATGTGTTTCTTCTATGCCTGCTGTAATGATGTTATCATTTGCTGCATTTATTTGACATGCTACTTTTTTTCTAATTGTTTATTTGTCATTTGATATGATAATGTGATTATCTATATGCAACATATAGTGCTCTAGCCTGATTAAAAATCAAAATAAGTAAAATTACACACATATATATATATATATATATATATATATATATGTGTGTGTGTGTGTGTGTGTGTGTGCGCATTTTGTGTGTAAAAATGTGACAGAAGATACTTTTCTTGCATCACAATTATAAACTGATAAGATGCACTTACTATTTTCTGTTAATTACAAACTTTTTTACATATTTGTTTTTAGACATCAAAAATCACAATATTACAAAACTGAAGGTGATTATGAAAATACTTCATGAAACCACAACTTTACATCATTTGTCTGCATGTCTGTTTCCTAATATCTACATTTCTGAAAGGTGTTTTTTATGATAATTGCAAATAAATTATCCACTAAAATGTATCAGAAGGGAACAAAGTATGTAATTCTAAAAGGCTTACTCTAAACTGCTATAAGATATAACAGTACCAGTCTGTGTTGCAATTAGGAATTATTGTGGACTTGTATAATTCCACCCACTGTGATCAGATAGGGTAAAGAAAAAATCCTTTGCTAGGATGAATGTGGAAAGACAGACAAACCCATGTGATGGTAAATGTGCATTGATTCTCAAACATTTACTAGCATGTAGTTTAAAATGTAAGCAGCAACAGGAAACATTACGGTATAAAATTATTGAAAATATTCACTGAAAAGTGAAAAAGGCATGCTCTGCAGTGGAATTACCCTGGGTGTCACATAGAACAGACTGAATATATGATATAGCAAATGACCAGCTGTAGATTTTATTAATAAGCACTAGCTACCTTGAATTATCGTCCTGTGTGCGAAACTTGCAGATAATAACCTTGTTAGTCTTTGTTAAATTTGCTGGTAAAATAATTTTGCTTCATGCAGTCATGAACATGTGTGTGCATGTGTGTGTGTGTGTGTGTGTGTGTGTGTGTGTGTGTGTGTGTGTGTGTGTATGCATATGTATTACTTATTTTATTTTACATTTGTTGACCGGGTTTGTCCAACTGAGCTAAGTAGCCTTTTTTCAGCAGAGATCCGGGAAGAAAAGCTCCACATGTTCTACAGATTATAATTTACAAAAATAAGTAGACAATCAACAACTGGTTTGCAGAAAATATTCAAAGCAGCATATACATAAAAAACAAGGATTTACTACAGTAACCTAATCATTATTTCTGTCAGATTTAGACTCCTCCATCGTTCGGAAGGACTAACAATAGTTTTGTCACCAGATGTAAAATCTTACATTATGCAGATAAGAATTATGTAATGTGCTTAGGATAGAGAAGTTAATGTGAGACAAGGTCTAGAGAGCTAGACAAAGTTATGTAGGTTGGGAGCAGATAGAGGTGTGCAGTTAGGGATGATAAGCTGTTTAAGGGGGGTGGGTACAGAGGCAGGTGCATTGGCTTAACAGGTATTCTTTAGTGGCTAGCTTGAATTGACTAAGTTGCTTGAGTGACCTGATCTCTAGTGGGAATTTGTTCCATGCCTTGGAAAGATTATAGCTATAGAGAATGCATCCTTTCTTAGTTTTAGGTTTGTGGATTTGTAGCAGATCTAGGTTAGAGCTCCGGAGGGATCTTGCAGATGAATAGTAGGAGATGACAGATGATAGGGTAGGACAGTAAGGAGGCTGATAAAGGATGGAGTGCATGATCTGGAGTTGAAGGAGAAGAAGCTGGTGAGGTAGTTCAAGCCAGTTAAGGTGTTTGAGTGAGAGACAGTGATGTGACTTATAAGTTTGATGTGCTGCAAATTTGGCTATCTTGTTGTAGGGCAGATTCAAGTTTGGCAAGGAGAGTGGAGTTGAGGCAAGTAAGAATTTGAGAGCCATAAAATAGACTGGGTAGGAGGTATGCATAAGAGAGATTTACTTTAGCTTCACTGGTGAGAAACAATTTGTTGCAGTAGTGGAGCCCTAGTTTCTTTTTTTTTTTTTTTTTTTTTTTTTTAGTATTTGCTTGCTGCCTTCTAGTTTTTTTTTATTTTCTAAATAATCTAATGTTTAACAATACAATCATCAATAAACAAGTATTATAAACCTTTATATACACTATGTACAATTGACCTGAACAAAGGAGGGAAAAAAATTAATAAGATATATGAAATTAGTAACAAAAAATGTTAATATTCAATTAATAAAGTATAAAGTTACACATTAATTATTTAGGGTTAATTTTTAATGTCTCAGTAAGAGTTAAAATTTTTCTCAGGGATTGTTTGTCCATGTTTTAGGTGAAATTCTCGATTCTTTCACCTTGATTTCTAATGTCACTGTTTCTTCCATCAATCTCAAGAATTCTTCCAGAGTAGGTTCTTGTGAAGACTTCCACTTTCTAGTTATACATTTCCTTGCCACAGCTAGTATGGACCAAAGTAGGTATAGATCTTTTTTATTCATTCCAGTAGTATCATTAACATTTAAGAGGACTAAAGATTTGGTTAAAATAAAGGTATCTGTGAATATAGCTTGGCGAAAAATAGTAATTTCTTCCCAGAATTTTTTTATATTAATACAATCAAAAAATATATGAGACCAATCAGCTTTACAGTTTAAAGGACATCTCCAATAAATGGATTTATCAAGTGAATTGAATTTGGCTAGTTTATCAGGTGTAATAAATTCCCCGTGAATATATTTCCATGTAACTATTTTCCATACTTGTAAATTAAATGTTAAGTTAACAGAACATAAAAGATTTGTTTTACTCTCAATTGATAGATTAGTGCAACATCCTTTTGCTATGAAATTCCAATATCTTGCATTAGGATTAATTTTATATGTTATCAATATTTTGTATAATTTTGAAATTAGATTCATCCAGTTATAATTGTCGTAAATAACTTCCGATATTAGACTTATCAAATTTGGACTAGTTTTATAAGGAGAATTAGTAATTTTACTATTAAGATCCTTAACATATGATAATATGTTTTGTAGTATCAACCAATCTGCTGATGTAATGTCATATTTATTCTGAATTTGTTGAATGTCTAATACTACTTGATTCTCTATACAATGTTGCCAACAAGTGAAGTTTTTCCCCTCCCATCTAGTTAAGAAATTCTTTGCAGAGCTAAAGGGTATTATCAAGTCTAGCCAAATCTTAATATCTGTGTTAGTATATATAAATCTTCTGAATAAATTGTAAATATTATTTATATAATTTAAGTTTGTTGGTTTTGTTATATTATATTGAATATTAACAGTCAATATGTGCCACATCCTATTATTTTGTTCACTTAATATACACTTTTTAATTATTTTATTTTTATTTAGAATAATAATAGTGTGCAATGTTTTCCGTGTTGAAGAATAATTGGGATCTATCCAATTAATGATAGTTCTTAATATGGAAGCTTTTATTTATGATTCTAGATCTGAAAGTTTAATTCCACCCATTTCCCAAGATCTAATATGATGTGTATAGGCTATTATATTTCTTTTTGGATACCAAAGAAAGTTTAATAGAATTTTATTTATTTATTTCAAGATTTTCTTGTTAGGTACTATAGGAATAGCTTGTGCAATATAATTAATTTTGGAAGTATTGTCATTTTTATTATTTGTAATCTGTCTTCAAATCTCAAGAACATTTTATTACAGCTTACTATTAACATTTTTATTTTATTAATTATGCTGCTATAATTTGTGGTTAACGTAAATTCCAAATTATCACAAAGTGTTATTCCTAAATATTTTATTATGGGAACTTGTTTTCCTATCACACAATTTGTAGTTAAGGTAAATTCTCTCTTTTTATTCAAATGTATATAATTAGATTTTCCCTTGTTAAATCTAAGGCCGGAAATATGATAAAACCTTTCCACTATTTCATCTAGTTTTTATACTGATTTCTCTGAGACAGATAACGTGAATAAAACATCATCAGCAAATAACATAATTTTTGAATTGAGTTGACCATATACATCTATGTCTGATGTATTAGAGTTGTGGTGTACTAATGAGGCAAATAAATCAATTCCTAAGGCAAACAGGATGGGAGATATCGGACATCCCTGCTTTGTACCTTGGTTATTTCAATAGCCTTCAAGACAAATGGCCCAAAGTTTACATAAGCCAAATTGTTTTTATAAATCTTCTTTATTAGCATAATAAAATTAGTAGGAAATTCAAACAATTCTAAAGCCTTAAAAAGAAAATCCCAGCTCAACGAATCAAAGGCTTTTTCTATATCCAAAGCTACTATTACAGCTTCTCGGTTGTTTCTGTTTAAAAAATCTATGAGTGTTAGAATTCTTTGTATATTGTCATGTGTGTGTCTTTTATAAATGAATCCTGTTTGATCCTTATTTATTATGTGTGTCAATTATTTTTAATTCTACTAACTAATATTGACATGAAGATTTTATAGTGATTGTTAAGTAAAGATATTGGCCTATAAGATTTACACTGTAAAGGGTCTTTGTTTTCTGTTATAATGGGTGTAATTAAGGAATATCTCCATGATATTGGAGTTGTGTTTTGTGCTAGAATTTCATTCAAAGTTTTGTGAAACAATGATATTACTGAATATGGAAATATCTTATACAATTCATTAATTATTCCATCAATTCCCTGTGTTTTGTTACTTTGACTTTCCTTGATTTTTTGAGTAATTTCTTTTAGAGATATTTGTTTTTGAATGTCTAACTTTAACTTTTCTGGTATCGCCTTTACCTTTACTAATTTCAGGTCTAAGTTTGATGTATTAGTTATATGTGAAGTATCATTATAATGGTCAGAGAAATAATGTTTAAATGCATCTAGTGTATCATTTATATCTGAAACCTTTTTTTTTTTTTTTTTTTCCTTCCTTCATGTATGATACTTGCAATATTATTTTCAATCAAATTTTTTTAATCTAATTGCTAAATTATGTATATGTTTGGGTGATACTGCATAGGAACTAAGTTTTAACCTTTCTACAGTTATATTAGTTTTGTGAGTTATGATTTCATTATATCTTTTATTTAAATCTTCCAATGCTTTTTTATGATTATTTTGTGTGTAAGCAGATGAATTAATAGTGAGATCTGTAATTTGTTTTTGGATGTTACATAATTCTGATTCCCACTCTTTTAGCTTGTTTTTATACCATGAAATAATTTTTCCATTTAGATAGGCTTTCAAGGTATCCCAAAGATTAATTAAATTTAGTTCAGTAGTGTAGTTTATATCTAAAAATAATTGTACTTCTGAATCTAACCAAGGTTTAAATTGTTTTAATTTTGTAATGTAAGCTGGAATTCTTGGCATAAAAATTATTTTTTTATAATCTGTATGTATTTTGAGAATTAATGAATTATGGTCTGAAAAAGGACAAGGGATTATGGAAAATTTTGTTATTTTTGAATTTAGGTCTTACGATATGAAGATTTTATCAATTCTTGTATGTGTCCCAAATCTGTGATCTTGGTGTGAAAATAATAATGAATTGTCCTTATAACTAAATGCATCAATTAGATTTAAACTGTCTTCTCATTTCTTAAGTAGTTTCCCTATAGAACGTACACGTTCATTTTCTTTTTGCTTGTGGTCTCTGATTTATCCAAAATACAATTAAAGTCACCTCCCAAACTTAAATTTCCTTTATATACTCTAGTTATTAGATCCATGTGTTTTCTTATTGTCCCATCCCCAATATCTGGAAACTAATTTATATTTACTAATGTCCAGAGTCTATTGTTATATTTTACTATTACTATGGCTAGGAGTCCATCTTTATCTTCATATTTGTAAATGATTTGAGGCATACTGACATTTTTTTTTCATAAAATTAAAGTTTCCCTAGTCTTTATCTTATATGAAGAGTGAGATAAGATCATATATTCATTAGAATTCCAGCTAAAGGTGTCATTTGTTTTGAAGTGAGGCTCTTGAAGAAATACTACTTGTGCTTTATTTAATTTCATATATCCTAATAAATTAGATCTTTTCCTTTGATTATTTAAACCGTTAGTTTTTAAGTATAAAATAGTCAAGTCCATTCTCAGTATTTAACTTTACATCATATTTGTTTTGTATTATATTTTGTAATACCATACCAAATGTAAAATGCGTAACTACTGTGTTAATAATTCTCATTGTAGTCAATATTTTAATTTTGGTCAAATAACTTAAAATAGAGTTTAGTTCAGGCCAATACAAAAAAGAAAAAAGAAAAATGCCAAAATTACTTGTATAACAAAAAGTATATAAATGTTTTTGTAAACCCTCTAATGTACATGAAGTGAAATACACTTCCAATCTGCTAGATGAGAAGAAATTTAACAGATTGCCTACCATAACTTCCCTCATGAAAAAAGAAAGGAAAAAAAAAACTAACCCCTTTTGAGCTCTAGTACACCTTCTCTCTTATCTTGGAGATTTAACAATATTAGTTATTATTTTCTTTATATAGCTATTAATAATGAATTAACATCATGTATGGAAATGAGTATTGATTTGGTAATACAATTTAATTGTAGATTAGATTAGACTTCTTTTTCAGAATATAATCATCCTATCGTGCACTACTTAAACATTCATAAAGTAAAATCTCATTTATAACACAATAAATGTTGCTTAACATTAGTACTGTTTAGCCTGAGAGTAGTGTATATATACGTAATAATAGTCTCCAATATTCTGATATGACCAATATACTAATGATTATGTCAGATAAACACTCTCCTACATACTAAAAATATATTATAACTGAGTGAAGTAGATTTAGAAATGCATCAATAAGTGAAGATAAATACGGACAAGTCTACTCAGAACACTTTTATCATACTACAAAAACTATGTGGTCCATAGAATGAACCCTTAGATTTGTGTTCACTAGGGATTATAATGTACATATGTTTGAGTGAACAATACATATCATAAATCTCTATGTATCCCTCACATGCTTTCAATTAGAGACAAATGAAAGCATAACCAGATTCAGTTTATTTTATGTCCATCAATGAATGTAGTTGTGACAAATTAAAAGAAAAAAATGAAGACAACATTAGACCATAGTGATCACTCACTGATGATGAAACAGAAGCAAATTGCCCTGATAAGTGGCCATGTGGGTGAGGAATGTATAAACTTCTTAATACTAATGCATAGTTATAATATCAATTCATATTATGAGAATATCATCACAGAATATTGAACAAAATGCTAGTCAAGACAGAGGATTACTGAAGCTGTTCTGCACAGCCACAGTTCCTTAGAACCTTTTATCAAAGACTGTGTCATGCAGCAAGATACAAGAGTAGGCAGACTCCCTTCTTTGTTATTAAATTGTTAAAAGTAAAGACACTCTAAAAAATACAATACATATTAAGCTGAACAGTGCCTTAAGAAATCTGTCTATCTCATATCTATTTAATAGTGTTCTACTTGAATTTCTAATCAAGAATTACAATTAACAAATCTGTCTTATTTTACTACTTGAACCAGTAGCAAAAGCAGACCATGAAGACATTTTCTCATGGACCCTTTACTTTAAAGAAATAAAGTTGAAATTCCAAGGTGAACTCATTTTGCCAACCATCTCACTAAGAAACTGATAACCTTATTATTTAAACAGTTGTCAATATTCAGTAAAAATATCAGCTGCATAATAGTCAGCTATACAACTAATATCTGAAGAATTAAAGGTAGTTTATGTTATAAATCCCTGCCTAAACCAGATGTGTAGTATACAGAATATCATTTAGGATTTGCGTCTCTTAGGAAACTATGTCTGTAAATATGTAATTCAAACAATTCTTGGTAGAATGAATGACATCTAAACTACTTTATTATGCTAATTTATGTGCAATTTTAGTAAAGGTTTCCCAGTACTTCCGCGTCATCAAGGCAACTCCCACAATACATCAACAGGCACTCACAAGACTGTCTGAGATGCCAATTTTATGAGTTATAGAAGCATGGCTTAAAGTTTTGCTGGGAATAAATCAACTGTTCATCATAGAAAATAAGTACACATGCCCATACAATTTAGTAGTGCAGTTAAACAACTACTTGCATGTTGGTGTAAGAATTTTGGCTAATTACCAGCATCTTTGCACTTTACTGAAAGTTGAATCCCACTTACCAAAGATTAGAAAGCACTAAAGGGTGAGGAGAGTAATCAGTAATTTACTATCTACTGTACTCACTATTTATTTGGTTACTACTTAATCAATTCAATTGAACATGTCTAGGCAGTGTGAGCAGAGGAAAATAACATCATTGCACAGTACAGGGTTTACTATGTTATCTAATAAAGCAATGTGCACATTATATTAAAATAAGCAGGAGTAATAAGTACAAGGTAATAAGTCCCTTTGTGGCTTCTGAAATTAGATGATTTATGTTACCAGGTTAATGAAGTATTCAGTATAATATGTCTAAAACCTGTCTTAATTTTATTTATTATGTGCACAGAAGTATGTCACAACTGCAGCTGATGTGTGCATCTCACACACATATTTTCCTATTTACACTTGCAACACTGTAACAGATGCTTACAAAACTATCAGACATATCATTTTACTAGATCACCATAGCATAGTGTATCTTACAGCATATGTAGGAATAATTCAAAAGTAAGAAAAGACTGTGTTTACTTCAAGTGTAACAATGTAGTCTGTAATGCTTCTATTACTTTTTCAATTGGATGTTATTCAATGTTACTGTAAATTCTTCTTTTTTGTATTACCAATTCCTAGCTCCTTTCAGCCCCCTGCTATAAAACACGCTAAACACGCGTTTTTCCAGCTTGTACCAACTCAGCACAGATCCTCGTGGTGGCCTGCAGAGTGATCCAAGCAGCAGAGAGCTAAAAGAGTGACTTTCTACCAGATATAAGTATTTTTTGTGGCTTTCCCACTGTTATTTAAGCTAGCGACTGCATTTCGCCTGTTTTACTGCTACTTTAAGTGATTTCTGCATTTTACACTGTTTATTGCACTTTAAGTTACTAATTGTTGCAAATTGTTTCTGTAGGCTACACACTAAAGTGCGCTAGCCGATTTACAGCATTTATAGCATTTACTGTCTGTTTTTTCCTTGTCTCTGTAATAAAAAAAAAAAAATCTCTTGTTTTCCTGCCTTACTGAACTAGAGTAGTCCAGTTTCAGAGTTGCTGATCCCTGGGCTTTGTTTTTAGTTCCTGTTACTGATTCATTGCCTTATTAGGGAGGAGGAAGTTTCTTTGCTTACCAGTGGGAGTGGGAAGCACTGAGCAGCCTTTCTGTCCGATTTGGTGAAGTTTCAGCCAGAAACTAGTAGTCCATTGGTTGTTTTGGGCCAATTCTAGCTCCTTTCAGCCCCTGCTATAAAACACGCTAAACACGCGTTTTCCAGCTTGTACCAACTCAGCACAGATCCTCGTGGTGGCCTGCAGGGTGATCCAAGCAGCAGAGAGCTAAAAGAGTGACTTTCTACCAGATATAAGTATTTTTGTGGCTTTCCCACTGTTATTTAAGCTAGCAACTGCATTTCGCCTGTTTTATTGCTACTTTAAGTGATTTCTGCATTTTACACTGTTTATTGCACTTTAAGTTACTAATTGTTGCAAATTGTTTCTGTAGGCTACACACTAAAGTGCGCTAGCCGATTTACAGCAATTACTGTCTGTTTTTCCTTGTCTCTGTAATAAAACAAAAAATCTCTTGTTTTCCGCCTTACTGAACTAGAGTAGTCCAGTTTCAGAGTTGCTGATCCCTGGGCTTTGTTTTTAGTTCCTGTTACTGATCCATTGCCTTATTAGGAAGGAGGAAGTTTCTTTGCTTACCAGTGGGAGTGGGAAGCACTGAGCGCCTTTTGTCTGATTTGGTGAAGTTTCAGCCAGAAACTAGTAGTCCATTGGTCGTTTTGGGCCAATTCCTAGCTCCCTTCAGCCCCCTGCTATAAAACACGCTAAACGCGTAAGCCTTGATTAGCGGAGTTACCACTGTTGCACACAAGAGCAGCGGTTAAACAAGGTTAAACTATTTGGGCCATCTAAATTCCACTCTTCCAATTTTCCCTTAAAACTACCTTCCTCGAGCTGTACTGCTGATCTAACCAGCATATCCTATAACTGAAAAGTTCATCTCTACTTGATTCCCAAGTAGACTATTCTCTATCTGTAAAGCCTAGCACTTACTCCTACAGTACTTGCACCTTGATAAAGCACTCTTATTATAGATAGTACCCCACCAGCCTAAAACCCACTTCCCCGAGTCCTTTGAAAGTCTCTTTATCTACTACTTCTAGTATGTCGAGGGATCAGTTGCTAGTGTCCTCTCCAGCTCAACTGGTGAACCTGGGAATATTGAGGCAATGTTACAACTGCCTCATGTACACAGACAATCCTCTCCTTCTCCCACAAAACACAAATACATGCGAGAGATGCAACTATACGGCCAAACTGGAGGCTGAGCTCTCTCAACATAGGACTGGCAAGACCAGACAGGAGGAGAAGGTAACCACACACAATACATACCCAGTCACACATGGTACCATCACAACTTCAAATCATACACATACTCACACAAAGACATACTCGGAGGCTCTGATCAAAAATTTACCAAAACAGCAGAGGCCACCAAAGCAGACACCCAAACAACTACCACCTCACGACCCAACACATGCAACACATAGACCACATAGTCAGAGTGTCAAACAGTCACAGCCCTTAAGGCCAAACAAAATGCCAGACACACTTGTCATTGGTGATTCCATAGTCAGACACACTGACGTCCCGCTCACCAGACTGAGTAAAGAGAAGGTCACAGTAAGCTGCCTGTCAGGCGCTAGAATCCGCCACATAACGCAAGCACTCAGGTCTCTCAACAGCAGGTACAAGTACGACTCAGTCATTGTCCACGCTGGTGTCAACGACCTGAGACATACCTCCTTGGACTACATGAAAAGGGACATCGAGGAGCTCTCTGATTATGTAGCCCAGGCAGGTATGACCCTGACCTTGAGCAGTATCCTACCTTCACCTAGAATGATGCCACAATACAGTGATAAGATGATCAGCTTTAATAATTGGCTTAAATTCTGGTGTCATTCAAAGGGGATCCAATGTCTGTCTGCCTGGGATGACATGCTGGACAAGCCACGCTGCCGCAAGGGACGGCTTGCACCTGTCACCCTGGGCTTCCGGATATTGGCAAAGGCTCTTGCCACCCCATAGTGCCTTTTTAGGCAAGGCTCAAATTCTAAACCTACCACCCTAGAACACCAAAAGGAAAAACTAAGGGTAATGCTGCTCAATGCCAGAAGTCTCAATCTCAAGATGCACGACTCGAGGCCCTTTTCAATATGGAGAACATCGATGTCTGTGCTGTGACAGAAACCTGGTTCAAGGCTCCTGAGAGCACCCCAGCACTAACAGGTTTCACCTCATATCATGCCCGCCCCAAAATCCGGACAACACCAAGAAAGGAGGGGTGTCCATATTCATAAAGGACACCCACACCTCAAGGTTGGTGGCAACGCATGATGCATCGGAGACCATCCAGGTGCAATTAACCATAGGCAAGACTGCTCTGCAATTTGTAGCATGTTACAGGCCACCCTCTCAAACTCAGGAACCTCACATGGCCTTCCTGAAAACATTGGAGGATAAATGTATATCCAAACACCATCATACTAGGTGACTTTAACTACCCTAATATAGACTGGGAACACTACTCAAGCCCGAACACTCTAACCCAAAGATTCCTGGAGTTCATAAACTCAAATGCCATGGAACAACTAGTCACCATCCCCACAAGAGGAGAAAACATACTTGATCTCATCATCACGAACATGGGATCAAAATGTTCAACACCGAAGTATACCCCTCACTGGTGAGATCAGATCATAAACTAATCTCGCTGGAGGTCCTCATCCCGCCCCACCTGAAACAAAAAGACCACAGTGAAAAACTTCTCAAAAGCCGATTTCACACTTCTAAAAACTAGTGTGGTCTCCTTTAAGGCCCCTGAGCCAGTGGTAAACATTACTCAAACCGCTGAATCACTTACAAATGCCTTCTACCAGCACCTACAGGACTGCATGGATCAGGCAATCCCAAACAAAACTAAGACTCTCTGTACCAAAGGCAAGCGTCCAGTCTGGTGGACCCCAGCCATAAACAAGCTCTACAACAAAAGGAGGAAGCTACTACAAGATAGAGCAAAATCCTTGAAAGGTAAGACACCTTTGATCATTATAAGTAAAAACTAAGAGCTCTCATAAAATCATCCAAGGCAAATTTTGAGAGAAAATCGCCAAGGACTCTAAAGAGAATCATAAGGCCTTCTTTAGCTATGTTAGAAACCTAGGAGGAAACTCCCAGATATGCTCAGAATTAGTTCAAAATGATGTGAAAATTACTGAACCTACACACATTGCCAACATACTGGCTGACAGGTTCAGTGCAAACTTCTCCCCTCCCCAAAAGGAGAGATATCTATTCCAGAGGATTGTAGCCCCCAAACATCTCCAACGCCCAGGTGAGAACTGCCCTCACTAAGGCAAAAACACAGCATCCATGGGACCGGATGGTGTCCCCGGCTGTGTGCTTCATGAACTCAATGAGGAATTAAACCCACAGTTAGGACAGCTGTTTAATCTTAGCCTCACCTCAGGATACGTACCCAAGGAGTGGCGCACGGCGACTGTGGTCCCACTTCATAAGGGCGGTGCCTCCACAGACCCTGGAAATTACCGCCCCATTAGCTTGACAAGCCTTATCTGCAAAGCCATGGAGAGGATCATAATGGAACTCATAAATAAAGACATAGGGAACTTGCAGACTTTGGATCCAACTCAGTTTGGCTTTGTCAAAGGCAGATCCTGCCTCTTAAACTTGGTTGACTTTTTCGAGACAGTCACCAAGGCCATTGATGAGGGAAAGGCAGTCCATACAGCCTACCTCGACCTGGCAAAGGCCTTCGACACAATACCCCACTCAGGTATCATCGAAAAACTCATCAGCTTGAATGTAAACCCATACATCACAAGATGGGTTGCAAACTGGCTAAGTGACAGAACCCACAGGGTCAGAGTTGCTGGAGCCATGTCAGACTCAAAGCCTGTCACAAGTGGTGTCCCACAGGGCTCAGTCCTGGGTCCACTCTTGTTCGGCATCTACTTTTCTGAAGTACAAGCAAACACAGGAGGGTTATGGCTGACAAAGTTTGCAGATGACTGCAAACTGGGCGCCATAGTCGAAAACACATCTGACACAGATATCCTCCAGAAGGGCCTCACAGAAATGGATAACTGGTGCCAGAGCCATGGCCTGAAGTTAAACGCCAAAAAATGCATAGTCATACCCTTTGGGAAAAACAAGGCTACCCCTAGCTACCATATAGGTGGCAATCCACTGAGCACAGAAAAAGTCATCAGAGATCTGGGGACCCAGGTTGACAGTAGCCTTTCGTTTGACACTCATGTTGCTAAAGTAGTCAACAAGTAATGAAAGAAGAAAAAAAAATAATAAATATGGAGAAAGTATTATCAGTCACTAGTAGTAAAAAGCATAGGAATTTAGTTATAATATAAGGAGAAGGAAGAGGTTAGGTTATAGAGCAGGTACATAGCCTAGCCAGGAAGAGTTGAGATGATTTTTCAGTGTTTGAATGTGGTGGTGCTGCCAATGTTTCTTATAGAAGGAGAAAGCGAGTTCCATAGTTTGGCAATGGTGAAGGAGTAGAGCAGCTGATCAACCGGTAAGGTGGGCTTTTCTACTTTTAGAAATAGATGATTTTCAGATTTTAGTTGCCTGCTGGGTTGGTATTTGGCAAGTAGAGTTGAGAGAGCAGCACAGTCTGTGGGTCTGTAGATTATTTTGTGTGCTGTAATTAGCTGAGTGAATGAGAGATGCTGGGGAAGTTCCACCAGCCTAATTGTTTCAGTGAGTTACAGTGGTGGGATGAGAATTTGCCCTTGGTGGCAAATTTGGCTATTCTGTTGTAACACATATCAAGTTTAGATTTTGTAGAATTTTGGATATTAGTGAGGAGTGAGGCATCATACAGGAGAGAGGGTAATAAAAATATAGTTGCAAGGGTTTGTTTAATAGAGAGGTTAAGAAAGTGTTGGTGCCTGTACAGCATACCAAGCTTTTGGTGTGTTTTTTTGATGTTACTGTTTATGTGTAGGTCAAAGTTTAGGTTTTCATCTATAATAATGCCTAGTAATTTAGTGTGTGGGACAGCTTCTATAGTGGTATTGTCTTGGGCTTGTATACTGAAGAGTTTTTTTTATCTAGGGGAGTAGTTTTCATAGGGGTAAAAATTACTAGTTTAGCTTTTTTTGGATTTAGGGCAAGATGACTGTTAAGCATCCAAGATTCAGTAGAGGTAAGGGCATTCTGGGTGATCTGCTGGAGTTCAGAACTGGTATTTGCAGTGCATATTACTGTAGGGTCATCAGCATACTGGATTACTGAGCATTGTGGGAGAATGGTGTGAAAGTTGTTAATAAAGATGCTAAATAAGAGAGGACCAAGTATGGAGCCTTGGGGAACCCCTGTGGAAGTACTGAGGAAGGGAGAGTAAGATTGTTGCCATTTGGTGGATTGCTGCCTATTGGAGAGATAGCTATTGAACCATTGTAGTGTAGGTGGGGAAATGTGGAGGGTGGATAGTTTAGATAGGAGGACAGTGTGGGAAATGGTATCAAAAGCTTTGGAGAGGTCTAGGAAAAGAGAAGCGATTATTTTACCAGAATCCCATGCCCAGTTAACTGTATCAAAGAAGGAGAGGGGGGCTATAGTTGTGCTGTGCTCTGGCCTGAAACCATGCTGAGTGGGTGATAGAATTTGATTTTCAAGCAGGTGGTTGAGGAGTTGGGCATGGATGCATTTCTCCAATATTTTAGAGAGGGGTGAGAGAATAGCTATGGGTCGAAAGTTTGTGGTGTCTGTGTTGGTGCTGCCTTTGTGTAAGGGGAGAATGAATGTTTTTTTCTAGATGTCTGGGACAAGGGACTCTTTTAATTGATCTGTTAATGAGTATGCTGATGGGATAAGCTATAGAGTTTGCAGCTAGCTGCAGGAAGTGTGGGGGTAGATTGTCAGGGGCTAGAGTACAGAGTTTAAGCTTAAGTAAAAGGTTTTTTTTGTGGCAATGGGTATGGGGGAGACTTTTAGGTTAGAGTTGTGCGTAGGATTGTTTTCTGGGATGGTTTTGTCATTAGTTGTCTTGGTGGTGGTGGCACTAACCATAGGAAAGGTGGTGGTTAGGTTAGCTATGGTGTCAATGAAGTAGGAATTGAAGAGGGTGGCAAGTTCTGTAGAGGTTTTGTGCGGGATGGGTTGCTTTGAGAACCTGGATGTAATAGATGGTTGATAGAGGACCAGAATTTTTGGGGATTATTTTTATGTTGGAGACAACTCCTAACCCCTCACCTAAACACACTGTTCAAACTTAGCCTCTCCACAGGCTACATACCCATAGAGTGGCACACAGCAACGGTTATTCTGCTCCACAAAGGTGGAGCCACAACAGACCCCGAGAACTATTGCCCTATAAGCCTGACTAGCTTGGTCTGCAAGGTTATGGAGCGCATCATCATGGAACTCATTAACAGAGACATTGGGAACCTCCAAACACTGGACCCTACCCAGTATGGCTATGTTAAGGACAGATCATGCCTCCTAAACCTGGTGGACTTGTTTGAGACAGTTACCAAGGCTATAGATGAGGGAAAGGTGGTACACACAGCCTATCTAGACCTCGCTAAGGCCTTCAACACCATTCCCCATTCTGGTATTATAGACAACTCACCAGCCTGAACATAAACCCCTATGTCACAAGATGGGTTGCCAACTGGCTCACGGACAGAACCCACATGGTAAGAGTTGTGGAAGCTAGGTCCGACTCTAAACCGGTTACAAGTGGCGTTCCCCAGGGCTCAGTCCTAAGACCCCTCCTATTCGGCATATACTTCTCTGAGGTACAGGCAAGCACAGGAGGACTATGGCTGACCAAGTTCACAGACAACTGCAAACTAGAGGCTATAATTGACTCTCCAGCTGACACAGACATCCTCCAAAAGGGTGTCACTGAGACGGATACCTGGTGTCAAAATCATGGCCTCAAGCTAAATGCCAAAAAGTGCATAGTCATCCCCTTTGTTAAAAACAAAGTACCCACAAACTACCACATAGGTGGTAGTCCGCTAAATACGGAAGACGTAATAAGGGATCTGGGGACCCAAGTAGATAGTAATCTCACCTTTGATAATCACATTGCCAAAGTGGTTAGAAAATCCTTCTACGTGGCCCACCTAATCACAAAAGGGTTCGCATCCAGATCAAAAGAGGTAATTGTGCCCCTCTACTCATCACTCATCAGACCCATCATAGAGTACAACACCCCATTTGGGATGTACCTTACAAGACACCTGCAACAGCTGGAAAGACCGCAGAAGTACCTCACCAAGAGGATCACTGGCCTCAAACAGATGCCCTATGCAGCTCGACTGAAGAAACTCCAGTTGTACTCAGTTGCATACCGCCTACTCAGAGGTGATCTCTACATGACATACAAGGCCATGTCCAACCCAGAATTGATGGACATGCTCCACCTAAAGAAAACCTTATCCCCTCGAGCCACGTGCTCTAGGGATCTAAACCTCACCACAACAATAAATAGGACATGCTGGAGGGATATATTCCTGTCCCAGAGACTTCCCATGCTTTGGAACATGATCCCAATTTACATTAGGCAGAGCTCCTCGCTAACACTCTTCAAAAGAAACCTTGACGAGTGGATGGGAAATAGAAAGTTTACCTCGGGGATCACTTCAGTGGCTCTGCTGGACAGAGGCACAGGGAACTAATCTAAGGGGGTGGCGAAAGCCAACACATTCTGGCTAGGCTTATAAATGCCTTCAGGCAGATAGCCTAGTATGAACCTATGAACCTATGTTGGCTTTGTAGGTGGAGGCATACATAAAACCACCAATGACAGAATCCACTTATAATGACTTCATGAACTACCATGTTTGCATCATTATGTAAGTCAGGCACATCTCATATAATAGTAGCCTGATAACTATGATAAAATAAGTTGTTCTGTTGAGTGGTCTGTGTGTGCTGGCTGTGAAACTGAAGCTTGAGAAGTCGTGATAAATAACTGAAGTGAGGTGGTAGAATAACTAAGTTCCTCTCAGTTGTGCACACTACTGTAATTTATATTACATGATGGAGTAGATAGGATATTGTAAGAAATCTGTGTTAAAAGACCCTCAACAATAGTGCTATAAAGTAACTTTATTTCTTGTAGCAGTTTTCTTGATCTGTAGTGTCATTAGTAAGGAAGTGTGAGTTTATATTAATAGTGAACATGCATATGAAAGGCAAAACACACAATTTTATTTGTTTGCTAACCAGGCAAGTCCAGATGACATAAGGGCTCCATTTCAGAGTTGACACAGGAGAATCATCTGGTTAAATGACTGATTCAGAATCAATACAGAAGACAAATAGAGTCTGAAGGTGTCAAACTCTGTAAAGGAGCATATTAACAGCTCACAGCCTTAATCCTCTGCACTAAATACCATATTGGGAAAGCTGCCAGTTTTATTATAACTATAGTAACATAAAGACAAGTGAATTTTTTAAGGAAGATGGACTGAAAAGAACAAGGAAAGAAAACATGGTTATATGTGTTGTAAACAGCAATGTATGTTAATAAGTGCCAGGGTTATTTTTAAGACACTAATGATCACCTCTCTTTTAGTGCAATCACCAAATGTAAGATTACTGTGTTTTGTCCCAGAATATCTTGTTTTCTGTATCCTAGGGATGTCCCTTTTCCCTGTGATGCAGTGACCTCATAGTTGATGTACATAATTAGCATACTGGTGTATGAGGGGTGCAGCCCCCACCCCCAATGTTGGGGGTGCATGTTGTTTATCAGTGACTTTTTTCTTATTAAATGCTGTTCTCATTTGAGTAATTTAACTCTTGTGTTTGCAGGTATGTGTGTGTCGATCACTGTGTTTCCATGGAGCCCAAGTTACTATGGTACGCTGAATATACAATACAGGCATCAGGTTAAGCTGAACTGCCTTAATGAGTGTACACTTTTAACAGAAATGCCAGTTAACATGGTTCAGTTTAACTTATCCTACATTGACTCACTGTGTGACACCAGTGAGAATATTGTTATTGTTACTCAGCAAAGTTTTGTATGTATTATTACATTGTGTGACAGTGGTGAGAGTATTGTTACTCAATGAAGTTTTGAATATATTATTATATCATGTGAGTGGTGATAAGACTGTTACTCAATGAAGTTTTGCATGTATTATTGCATTGTATGACAGTGGTGAAAGTATTGTTACCCAGTGAAGTTCTGTATGTATTATTGCACTGAGTGACAGTGGCTAAAGTATTTTTACTTAGTAAAGTTTTGTATGTTTTGTTACAGTGTATGGCAGTGGTGAGGATATTGTTACTCAGTGAAGCTTTGTATGTATTATTACACTGTATAACAGCAGTGAAAATACTGTTACTAAGTGAAGTTTTGAATATATTATTATATTGTGTCAGCAGTGAGAATATTGTTACTCAATGAAGTGTTGCATGTATTATTACATTGTATGACAGCGGTGAGAGCATTGTTACTGAGCAATTTTTTTATGTATTCTTACATTGTATAACAGCAGCAAAATTATTGTTACTCAGTGAGGTTTTGCAAATATAATTACACTCCCTCTACTCTGACGGTGAACAATAGCCCTGGAAATATATGTATTTATCATGAGGATTATTCCTGCAGTGAATTCATAATGATTGTGATTTAGCCACAGATGGACTTGAATCTTATGTTCAGACTTCACAAGCAGGTCCACCAAGTTTACTTCCTATGCCAAAGACATCAGAGATTTAAGAGGACTGTAACCCATGCCATCTTCAGTTCTTTTTTCTTTGGCACTGAAATGAACAGTCATTTGCTTTGTCAGAAGTTCATTTGTTACTTTCTGGGAAAACTAAATATGATAATTCCTCTTTGACATGTGTTGTCATTGTCATGATTGTCAGGATTGGCATGCCTGTTGTGTGAATTTTATTCTTTGGTTATTCCTGCTTGCTAGTGACATACCAAGGAAATGTCACAGAAGGGTTTGTTTGTAGGAGACAAATTTCCCGAAAGGACTAGTATTTCATTGTTTATTTTCTTATGTAAACAGTATGATGTGATTATTTGTCAGCATTGTAGAATCTTAAAAAAAAAGATTTTTTTTAGAAGGCTAAGAATTTAATAACATTTGTTAATTACTACAAATTAGTTGTACTTGACAAAGAGTTGTTTGCGTCTCCTCATGTAGAGGAACTGCCTATTAGCTTTGTGTCTTTTTAAGAACAAGAGAAAGGAACCATAAGATGTGCAAATTAAGGAAGATATTGATCAGAGGGTCAGAGAGCTAATGGGTGGAGATCATAAGGCCAAAATGACTTAACAGTTAACTTTGCCTGTCTTTAGTGGTTGTTGGATTTGTTTATCTACATGATGTTCCACCAGCTGAAAACATTCAGATCTAGTAGTGCACATCTGACGATCCTGGTTCTGGTGAGGCCTTGGTGTGGCCCACTGTGCCCACTTCTCCTGTGGTAGACCCCTTCACAGACAGAAAGTTGACTGGTCATACCAAGTCTACTAAACCAGGCTTGTATGTAAGGGCTGAATAGCAGTAAGAGCTTATGGCAAATGTGCTTTGCTGTTGGATTGCTAACCAGTCACACCTAAATAAGTTGGTTTACACTGTCAGCTATGAAACAGGATTACAATCAGTAATTGTTCAGGATTTCACCCACCTCAGTTTGAGACCAATGCCAACTGGTCCACTTTTAATATTAATAACTGAGACTTACCCAAATTATTTTCTCATATACACATTCTCACAATATTTTTCAGGGGGTGATGCTACCTCTTCAGTGACATTACCCCCTATTTTCAAAGTATACTCTGCAACCAATTACATTGCTAATCTGATACCAAGATCTCATTTAATGAACACTCTTCCAATGAACTAACCAATATTACATTATAATAGCTGTTAGGCAAGCAATCTCCCTTCAAAATGTGCAGAAATCAACAGTCACACCAATGGGGTGAGGATACTCTGTTAATAAAATCATACATCAACCACAACCTTTTATGAATAGACAAATGAAAACAACTCCTAAGAACATCGGACTATACATAGAAGAAAATTTTGCAGTTGGACAAGTTAAAGAAAATAAAATGTTTCATATGGAGAGACTGATGAAAGAAAATATCTGATTATACATTCAAGACAATAGTGTAGTTACACAAATTAAAGGAAATAACATGCTTCATATGTAGAGATTGTTGACGGGAAACAATTCTTACTGCAGCTGTTCTTTTCAATCACTGTAGCTGACTTTAACATTGAAAATAAAGTCCAACAAATGTTCTGAACCATTAATCCTTGGATTAACTTTCTCTACAAATAATAATTTCCCAAGATGAAATAGCCTAAGATAAAGTTAAAGAAAAGGACAGCAACTGCTTTGGTTTAGTATTCTTAGATGTTAGATGTTAGATTTACGAGTCCAAATAACCATCTGAGACAAAAAGGAAGAAAAGGACAGCAGCTATATTCAGCATACTCCACTGAGGTCAGAAACATTGCCATCACAAATAGGATCAGTCTTTCCTTTTAAAACCAACAGTTCCATTCTGTGGTGAGGTAATCCAGTTTATTCAGGAAACTTTGAGCTTGATAAGAGTAAATAATTTGTTACTGTAGTAAAGAATTCCATAGTATTAAAATACAGCAGCTATAAATTCTACACATCTAAAGACATATACAGCTATTTCTATTGTTTTTTAAATATTTTAAGAAAACATGTATCATCTGAGATTCTCCTCATTCTAGACCACATCTGAGCTCCCTTGAGACCTCCAAGAAACCTACCACTGGGAAAAGTATATTTCCAAAGTTAAATCACCTTGTTCCCTTTCATGGAATAGGTTTATTTCTAATATCAAACTAAAACCATGTTGCCATCTCAATCTGGCATATTTTTACTTTAGCAGTTAACTTTGCCTATTTTTATTGATTGTTGGATCCCTTTGTCTACAAGGTGTTCCCTCAGTTGAGTACACTCAGATTTATAGTGCACGTTTTGTCAAACTCTTATGAATTTGATAGATTTCCTGCAGCTGTGTAGAAAATAGCTGCTTTGCTATTGCTACCACATTCACTGAAGTGTCATACAGGGCTTCAGTGGGAATGTTTACAAGCTCCCCCTCTAATTCTTCTTGTAATCCACTGAAAATATTAAATACCAATGACTATTACCATGACAGCGTTTCATCACATTAAGTGGGTAAAGTTTCTGTTTCTGCCTCCTACCTGGCAACCACATGACATAATTAAATGTTTTACCTTCCTTAACAGTCCAAAACAGTCACGACCAAGCAGAGCACACAGATGACCAAAGGTCAAACTATCACTATTAAATCCACATAAACACTTAACTAATTCACCATGTTTTTATCATACCAACATAAAAGTGAAAGATCCCTTACTGTGCGAAGCTTATTTTGCTGAACAAGGAAAAATTACTGTTACATTTGTCCTTCATTATATTGTCATTATCTTGTTGTTCATATCAAAGCTTTTGCTGTTGTTCTGCTTGTACTCCTGTGCCAAAGTTATGAACTCCCTGTCTTTTTTCCAGAAGTTCAGTGCACACTTCACAATAGACAATTTGGAGAAATAATCTTTATCCTAACACTCATCATGAATTTAAGTCTAGAGGTCCTCAGACCCATTAAGTAGAAAGTAGCTCAAATGGTGAAAAAAAATGGTCTGAGCATGGTCTGAGAAGCAGAATTAAATCTCTCCTCCAAGCTATTTGTTTATAAATTATAGAGGGTGGCTTTTAACTGCTTTATCTCACAGCACTTCCATAAACAGGTCAGCAGGTCAAACATACAGTTAGTCCCTTTGTCTGTCCAATTTCCTGGAGAACATCTACCCTACTTTTCATTTTCAGCAGCTTAGTTTACACCTTTTCTTTGTAAACAGATGGGAAAGCCACCACCTCAGATTCTACTTGGCATAATCCACTGTTACCAAGATACACTTGTTACCTGTGATGCTCAGGGTACTAAGAGGCACTCAGTATTCCATAGTTTCCTGCCAGCTCTATTGGCACAGAAGGATAACTCTCTAACTATAACTCAGGTGACAGGAGTTTGATTAACATCTGGGGCCTTTGTTGGAGCTAATGGGGAAAGGAAAGGAATGATGGGGCTCCACCTGTTCACTTTTGTATGGTAGGAGAGGGATGAGAAGGATGTGTGAGAAGGAGTAAACTCCTTCACCAGATTCTGTCAGGACATAGAGATGGAAGTAGTTGCCAGGCTAGGTTTGTGTGGGTTATCATAGAAAGTGTCACCAACCCAAGGCCCAGTAAGGAGATACTCTCATGACCTCACCTTATGGCTTTCCACCTTACTGAGGTGATGGCAGCATGCAGACTGGTGTGACCAAGCCATCCAGGTTAAGCTAGTGCAAGCTATCACTGTTGGCTTGCCAGGGTCACTACCTCCTGTGGGAGTCCTGTCATTACCAGAGTCTGGTGGTGATCCAGGTCCCAAGTCGATCAATACCTGAGTAAATCATTAAACGTGCTTGATTGGGCTTAAAGAGGATGCCATGATACTGCAGAGTACCATGTAAAGTACAATCCATTGGCCCTGATGAATACAACAAAAAAAAAAATCCCTTGGCTACCTTGCGAAACAGTTCTTTAATAACAAGCAAAGGCACCAAATGAGCCCTAGCTTTGTCCCTTGCCTTGCCAACTTTTTAGCATTTGATCAGTACCATGTTATGTCTTTTGCAATACCTGGCCAATAAACATTTCACATAAACTTCCTCTTTATATGCTTTATGCCTAGATAGCCTGAAAAAGGAATATCATAGGTTATGTGCAGAAGTGCTTAACAGCAGGCCCTTGGAACTGACATTTGCCGCATCACGTTTCTCCTTCAGAAGCCCACCATTTGGTCAAAATAACCCCTTGTCTTACTATGCAGACTCCCTCTGTCCCTGAAATTCATATAGATCCTTGGCTATCCAGGTCAGGTGTTTGTAAGGTGGGATCTAAAATTTGTGCCTATCAGAGCTTCTTCATGATTCTCCCAAGTGCCTCTCCAGTTACTGCTCCTTAGGAAGTCTAGCATCTGTTGACATCTGTTGGCTCATATTCATGCTTGCTAATATTGCCCAGCTCTTTTACAGAAATAATCTCATCACCATCACTAAAGGTCAGGCATTGGTTCCACGTCTCAATAATGCCTTTTCCATGTTCTTGTCTGTGTACGTGGCTACATGTAACTGCATGTTCATACAGTACACCATTGTCAAAGACATTCCCTATTAAGGCATCTGCTGGGATATCATTAAAATTTGCCACCTGCTTGTCTCCTTATCCCCTTCCAAACCTAAGTGAACTTTGGTAATGGTATTTTAAATGGTATCTTCACTGGCTCTAAAAGGAGGGGATTGTTCAGGCAATGCTACTGTCTAACAACTACAGGCTTTAATAATATTTACATCTGATGTATTTTCCATCTTGGCAATACTTTTCTTACCCTCTGTCAGGATAGACTGCATGTCCTTGTGATAGTCTGGAGCAAATCCAGTTTCAAAACAACTTACCACAACTATGGTGCTGCCTCTGTTAGTCCCTTCAGATGGCTCTTGTTTGACTTTTTGTCTCTGGATATTTGGATTACACGTGACTCACTTTGATACACAGAAAATATTCCACCCCAATATTTGGTTTGTACTGGAATCAGTATTCTCCCTTTACTTCTGAAATCTGATGTGATGGTTTAAACTACTCCCCATGAGTTTCCTCATACCCATGTGCAGTGCTGGGTAATTCCCTCTTCTGAATTTGTGCCATATTTGCTAAATAGAGGTCACCCATTTTACCCATCTCTCTTTCTCTCTCTCTCTCTCTCTCTATCTGAAGCACATTTCTTGTCTTTCAAATGGACCCTCATATTTTCAGGCAAAGTTCTGACTGCTTGTTCTCTATAAAGTCTCTCAACATTACAAAAATGGAAACCTGACATCCACTCATCTACTGCAGTGAAATCACTGACAGCATCTTCTATTTTTCTTTTATGTTCTCTAAATTTTTTCTATAAGTTTCAGGTGTGAGATGAAAGCATCTTTTGAAAAGGATAGGTTTTACTTCATTATAGTCAATGCAATCAGAATGCGACATACAGCATGCACGACTTTACCTATGAGTAGAGGAGTTAAAAACTTCACCCATTGCTTTTGGTCAGTTTAGCTCTGATTATGCATTTTTTATATGCAAATAAGGCATTCAGAGTAATCTCTGTCTTCATATTGTGGAAGTATTAGAGTACAGATCTTGACATCCAGGGCTATGTTTGCACCCCACTACTCTCATGGACTTGGTGAAGTGTCATGGGTTCCCTCTTATGCTGTTATGCCTTTTCTTTTTCTCTTGGTAGACTAGTTTGCATTGATGCCATCTTTCCTCCTCTGTCACTTCAGCCTTTTCAACTGTTTTTCAGACCTTTTTTTCTTTCTGTCAGCTGCTTCACTTTGCAGGCATCTTATCTCCGTCTTTAATCCATTCTGATCATTCCCTTCCTCCTCTGCAGCTTTACTGTCATTCTCTTGGTTGCTTCAGTCTGTGGACATATCTCCAACTCTCATTTCTGATTCAGTCTGCATTTTAAGATCATCTGGTAACACATCAGTTGGCCCTTTAACTGCATGTTGCACACCTACAATCTCTCTGACAGGCTGTCTCTGTATTCAATGATCTGAGCTTTGACTTCACACAAGACAGTTATTAAGTCATTTTTATACAAACCAGTATGTGGCAATCCTTTTCATTTATGCATCTTAAAATATTCCTCAGAGGTCATTTTGCCAGTGTCCTAACTACTATTATTGTTTTTGTATTACTTCATATATTGTTGATATTCTCTTTGTCTGTTTTACGTTTCTGTCTGACCTTTTGTCTGATTGTTATGTAAATGTGGAGCTTTTCTCCCCCGGCCTCCGCTGTAAATGGACCTGGTCCAGTTGGACTATCCCAGTAAACAAATGTTAAATAAATAAATAAACAAAAATTAAATAACTACTATGCAAAGTATACTGTTATATTTTTTAGCATATGTCTGCAAGAATACACACACTTTTTGGTGACAAGACTGTTGTGCATGCCATACAGGTCATTCTTACACCATATTCCTCCCCTACCAATCAAATATGTTAGGAACAGAGCTACAGGCCTTAAATTCCAACCTGTAGTTAGCAAATAATGTGATGTATGGTGTTTGAATACCATCATTGCCACAAATAATGTGAGATGTAGGGTTATGGAACCTAAATATACAGCACTGACACCGAATGCATATGCATGAGATGACTGGCCTTAAGAATTTATGGCAAATATGTATTACATCCTTGGGTTATGACTGACACCTATTTCATTCAAATTATCTTTATAACAGAACAGGGTTCTAATCACTGATTCCATAAGATTTCACTCATCTGGTAATGAAGCCAGTGTCTTCTAGTGTAACCTTGTCATCTACAACTGAAAATTAACCAAATATTTTTTCATCCACTATGGCAGTGCTTGCTTGGATGGGCTACTGATACCGCTCAAGTCTCAGTACCCCTTCAATGTAGTCATGGTACACATGGCAACCAATCAGATTACTAATTAGATTCCAAAATCTCAGCTTCTGAACAGTCTTCCTGTACCCCAACCTTCCTCCTCCTCATCATCATCCTTATTATCATCAACCCCCTTTTTCCCACTTTTCTACTAGGAGACAGGGAATAGCATTAACTGTTTTGGTTCATTACCACTCTCCTAACTTCTTTAACACTCATGCCTGACTGTCACAGATCTTCTTCCACACAATATATCCATCTCTTTGTTTGATGCCCTCATTTCCTCTTGCCTTCTTCCTCCGTGTACTAAATCTTCTTCACCAGATTGCTTTCTGCTTTCCTGCATATGTGCCTAAATCATCATAATCTGTTCTCCTTGATCTTCATTGGAATGAGGGATACTGGGCAGCGCAGTGGTGCAGCGGTTAACGTTGTCACCTCACAGCAAGAGGTTCTCCGGTTCAATTCTCAGCTGGGGTGCCTTCTGTGTGGAGTTTGCATGTTCTCCCTGTGTTCGCGTGGGTTTCCTCCGGGTACTCTGGTTTCCTCCCACATTCCAAAGACATACATCTGGAGCATTTCTCCCCGGGCCTCCGCTGAAAACAGGCTGTGTGGAACCTAGTCAGACTTTCCCAGTCAACAAATGTTAAATAAAAAAATAAATAAATAAACTTTGTCAGTAGGGTAGCTAGGGCAGAGCAAGAGGGGCAACTGCCCTGGGTGTAAAGTTTTGGGGGTGCACTAGCAGATCCTGATCTTTCGTTAATGCAATACATGCTTTTAGAAGCCAGTATTTTGCAGTCAAATCTGAGCACTGTAGTGCTATGTGTGCTACAGTTTAAAAGTAAAAAACATTTTTTATTCAAACTAAGACTTGAGCACCATAGTGCTCAGTGCAGGCAGGATATAAACTGTAGTAACTGTTTTCTACATTTTTAGCAAGCAGTTTGCTATAGTTTAAAAAAGAGATTTTTTTTTAAACTAAAGCATAAGCACTGTAGTGTTCCATGCAGACAGGGTATAAACCGTAGCAACTGTTTGCTACATTTGTAGCAAACAATTTGCTACAGTTTAAAAGAAACTAAGTTGAGGGAGGGCTTGGGGCAGGGCACAGAAATTGGAGTTGAATGGCTGAGGCAGGAGGGAGGGAGTGTGTTATGCATCTGACCACCTGGTTTGTGTAACAATAAAACAAACTTTCTTTTTTTCTTTTTTTTTACTTTTGCTCTTTAATGAAAGAGCTGGAGGGGGGGGGCATAGATATAACTGTAATAAGCTAATCCCTGACAATGTATTTTTTTTCTGCTCTTCACTTGAAGAGTGGTGGGGGTGGGTTGGGGTGCTAATTCACAATGAATCCAAAGGAAAGCACAGCATGTTTAAATTAAACACTTAAACTGGCCAAAACGTGCAACACAGCATGGAGGAAATATTGGCCACTGTCAGAAAAGTCCAAGACAACCAAACATTAAAATAGCTAAAACTATGTTTATTAAAAATATAAAGTTTAAGTGCTTTTATTCAACTGATTGTACTTCTATACAACCTGTGTTAAAGCTGAGAGCAGCTAAATTGAAAAAGGTTTAAATAATTTATTTTATAACATTTTTAAACTAAATTAGTATTTAAGAAAGGTCATCAATTATATATGTTTATCTGTATATACCTGTATATTTTAATATATATCGATATGGATGGCAGTATGCCTTTCAAACTGTAATGAGTTAATGATGCTTGGCATATAAAAGGCGTAATTGGAAAACCTGAGTATGTTTTGATGAAGTCCATGTCATTTGGATTGGTATAAGTCACTAATTCACAATACCAACCCAGAGAGGATTGAACCTGCTACTCTTCTTACTTTGGTTTCTGCTCCGATATCCTCATTTCTTCTTCTGTCCTACAGTGTGCATCATACCACCCATCTCAGGCACTTCATCTTTATCATCTCTAACTTTTTCAATTCCTCTACCTTTACTGCCAGGTTTCTCTACCATACAGTAGTACTGGTCACACCACTGTTTTATGTACCTTACTTTTCTGCTTATTTGGCATTTCTCTGTCACATACTACCCCTGACTCCGTGTCGGTTGGCTGCAGCCCCTCTGATTCTAGCTTTGACTTCCTCATACAGACTACCCCTCCCAGGTACTTGAAGCTATTAATTTGTTCCACTACCTTCCCTTCTATCTCACTTCATAGCTTCTTCTGATTTCCCACATTTGTTGCCATTACAACTGCCTTATCTGTATTTAGTTTTCTCCCACATGTGTTCAGTTTTGCATTCCATTTCCCTGTCTTATTCCAAAGTTCTTGTTCAGAGTCGGCCTGTAATGCCACATCATCTACATACAGCAACTTTCTTGATCTGTTGCCTCTGACCTGGTTGCTAATGTAGTCCATCACCAGTGTGAACAGCAGTGGGCTCAGAACTGAACCCTGATGCACACCCACTGTCACTGGAAGCCCAACTGTGGACCAAACACTGTTTGCACTTGTGTCATTGTGTCCTTGTACATAGCCTCCATTAATTTTATCACTGTTTCAGGGACCTTGAACCATCGCAGGACTGCTCAAATCATCTTTCTTGGGACCTCATCACATGCTTTCTCCAAGTCTAGGAATGCCTAGTTGGACTCTTTCCTCATTTGTACCTTCTTCTCAGCTATGTATGTCACTGTAAACACTGGGCCTGTTGTGCTCCATTCTGACCTGAATCTGAACTGCTCATGTCCCATCTTACTTTTCTGCAACTTGGTGTATTCATTTATCAATCACCATCTCCAGAACTTTCATGCAGTGTGACAGGAGTTTCATACCACTATACTACCTATGGTTGTGAATCTGCTTTGTTCTTATAAATTAGCACTAGTGTGCTCATTCTCCAGTCATGTAGGATGTGCCTTTCTCTTCTCACTATTATGAGTACCCCCAGGAACCATTTATCCTCTGTCTCACCCAGCACCTTGATCATATCTGCCTTGACCTCATTTGAACCTGCTGCTCTCCCTGACTTCATTCTCATTTGTGCTGTTCTTACTTCTTCTAGGTTGGACTCCTCCTTTCATTTTAGGCTGTATCTGAGGCAGCACAGTTTCTGTGAGGTTTTCTTTATTCAGAAAGTACTGGAAGTAGTCTTTCCATCTACCTTTGACATCCTGTAGATTGGTGAGCGGGTAGTTGCTGGCATCTCATCTAAAGGGTGCTTGATGACTATCTTTATTATCATCATATCTTTGCCTTGCAACCTGTTACAGTTTCTTTGTGCCATTAACTGAGTCACTTTCCAAGAAGCTGATAGAGTTGCTGTTGTAACTTTTCTTAGCCTCTTTGTTAGCCTGTTCCATTTTTTTAAAACTACATTCCAACCAACATTAAACTATAACTGCTGTTACTCAAGCAGTCTCCTTTCAAAAATGGCAGATACCGACAATGACAGCAATGAAGTGTAATCCTTCATTAATAAAATGAGACATTAGCCACAAGGTTTTACAAATGAACAAGTGCAAAATTGTTACTTAAAATGATTATATATTCAATACAGTATTATAGTAGCATGGGGAAAAGAAAAATACATGTTTCATATGGATACACTGATGACAGAAATAATTAACTATATAAGTTATTTAAAATGTCTTATTGTATCTGATTGAAGCTTCTAGAAAAACATAATGCTCAATGAGCCTATGATCCAAAAATCCCTGATTTAACTTTCTCAGCACATTAGAATTGTCCAAGTCCAAATAAATGTCCCAGACAAACAGAAAGAAAAAGACAGCAGCAGCACTATGCTCCAAAAAAGTTGAGAGATGTTTGAGTGCAAATAAAAAGGCCAGACAAAAAGTAAGAAAAGAACAGCAACAACTCTAATTCAGTCCAGTCCACAAAGGCTACTAAGCTTTCATACAGAATATATAATCTGTTTTGTTTTAAAATTAGCTGCTATAATGCACTAGATCCTGGCCTATTGTAAGGTAATTTAGTTGACACTCCCACAAGGGGCTTAAACATCCTGGATCTGGTGCTCACCAACATGCGGGACTATTGCACCATCCCAAGTGTTAGCCCTCCTTGTAAGTTCCAACCATAAATCAGTCTCATTAGAAGTAACTATAATACCAGACACCCCCTTATACACCTATGCTAGGATATACACCAATGTTTTATACGAGCACCTTTACAAATGTTTTAACTCTGCTGTACCTGATAGGGCCAAAGCAAGATCCTCTGGGAACATCACCAATCAAAAGGCTATACAATAATGGGAAGAAATTGCTGTCTAAGTGTAGGAAGGAACACTCCCTCCACAACGTAAACAAGCAAATACAACATCTTGTGAAGCCCTCTAAAGCTAACTACAAATCCAAATTAGCATCCCAAATGAAGGACAACCATAAGGTGTTTGTTATATCTGCAATCTCAAGGCGATGGCCCAAATTTGTGCTGAACATGTAGTTAATGGTACAAACATATACTAAACCTGTGGATATAGCAAACCTGCTGACTGAGAGGTTCAGTGAAAACTTCACTCCCTGTCCCTACCACACATACCCAAAGGCATCCCAACCACCTGTCTCCACCTAGTATCTCTAGGGAAGCAGGTCTTAATCACTATCTCCAAGGCCAAAAACACAGCATTTATGGGACCAGATAACACCCCAGGTTGCATTCTAAATGAAATAAAACAAGAATTATTGACACCATTGGGTACTCTTTTCAATTACAATCTTAGCACAGGCTTCATCCCAGTGGAATGGAACACAGCTCCTGTTATCCCTTTACACAAAGGGGTGCATCCACTGATCACAGGAACTACAGATCCATAAACCTGACCAGCATTGTCTGCAAAGCCATGGAGCGAATCATCATGGACCTTATCAACAAAGATAAAGGAAATCTCCAAATGCAAGACCCTATCCAGTCTAGCTTTGATAAAGGGATATCATGCCTGTTAAACCTGGTAGACTTCTTTGAGACTGTCACCAAAGCCCTGAATGAGGGTAAATCTGTGTATATGGCCTGCTTAGACTTGGCCAAGACCTTTGACATAATTCCCCATTCAGGCATTATTGATAAACTCACCCAGCTGGGCATCAATCCATATATTGTCAGGTGGATGGCAAACTGGTTCAGTGATAGAACTCATACAATCAAATTAGGTGACTCCACTTCTTCCAGCAGACTTGCAACCAATGGTGCTCACAGGTTTGGTTCTGGGACCCCTGTGGTTCAGAATCTACTTGTCTGAAATACAGGCAAAAACTAAAGGTCTGTGGTTGACTAAGTTTGCAGACAACTGCAAATTGGGAGAGGTCATTGAGTCCCCAAATTATGTCAATGTCCAGCAAGAAGAGGGACTTACGCAGACTAATGGTTGGTGCCAATGCCACGATCTTAGACTCAATGTAAAGAAATGCATTATCATCCCCTTTGGAAAGGGCGATGTCTCTGCTAATTACAATATCAATGGCAATACCCTCAGCATGCATTCTTTAGTGAGAGATCTGGGCACATATTGATAGCAACCTCACCTTTGATCACCATGTCTCCACAAACATTTTATATTGCTCACCTCATAAGTGAAGGCATTGCCTCCAGAATAAAAAGAGGTTATTACCTTCCTGCACTCCTCCCTCATCAGGTCAATAATTGAGTACAACACTTCCTTTGGTATGTACCTTTCCAAGTACCTGCAACAACTTGAGGTACCACAATGATTTCTTACAAAGAAAATCCAGTATCTTCAGCACTTGTCATATGTGGACAGACGGAAATTACTGTCACTTTACTCGGTGTCCTACAGACTGCTCAGTGGTGACTTGTGCCTTGCATATAAGGCAATCTCTGACCCTGCCTTAATGGAAATTCTGCACATTCGCAAGTCAAATGGTACACACATTACTCATTCTATGGACCTTAACCTGGTATGTGACATCAAATGATCTTGCTGGAGAGACAGATTTGTCTCACAGAGGTTATGTCATCTATGGAACAAACTTTCAATTCATATTAAATAGAGCCCCTCAATGACCCTATTTAAGTCTAATTTGGATGACTGGATGGGTAGTCAGAAATTCATTGGGGGGGGTTCCACCTATGCCCCTATGGGATAGGGGCAATGGGTGCTAAATCTATGTCTGGTTTTAAACAGACACTCTTGCCAACAAGGGTTGAACTTGGCAAGGCTTGTAAGGGACCTAGGGCCATTAGCTTATTAACCTCCTATGATCCTATGATCCTATTATTGTGTGTCTGTCTATTAGACTTCAAGGCCAGAGCCAGGGTGAATTTCTGATTTTCCATCCATTGGAAAAGGTTACACTTAAATAGGCTTAGGAATGGACTCTACTTTACATGAACGGGGTGCATGTTCCAGAGGATGCAGATCCTCTGTAAAACATATCTGTCTCACCAACATGTTTTATATGTCACAAGCAACACTTACACCTTGCATTTACTGGTTCTGATGCTGTTCTTTTTGCAGATGTGCAAAAGTACCATCAGAGCTGGATTCAAGGATGCCTTGTATGCCTGGCATAGATCACCTGTCAATAACCTGCAGGAGACAGTATAAACTTAAGGTTTTAAGGCTATCCATACAGGACAATGTGTTTATTCCCTGGATTCTCGTGGTAAGGAACATCTGTGGGCCTTCCACCTGTTACATATGTCTGGTCAGGTACCTGCCAAAGACAGCATCATACTCACTGATGGGTGTGTTTAGGGACAAATTAAGTGACACTATGATTTCCTTGGACCTGGATGCCATGCCCTTATATGTTGGCCAACACAGAATGATTTTCTTAGTACCTTGGCCACACGTTTATTCCATGACTACCAGGTGACCTCTTAGGGGTCTCCTATTGATGGAGTAATTAGCTTGGGCTGCAGTTTCCCCAAAGAAATAATGCATTTCTTGGCACTGTTTTTTAGTCTGTGACTTTGGCACCAGCCATTCGTCTATGTTAAACCCTCTTGTAAGATGCTTGAGTCATGGGGGGACTCTACGATAGCTCTCAACTTGCAGTCATTTGCAACCTTAGTCAGCCAAAGGCCTTTGAAATTAGCCGTTACCTCTGAGAAGTAGATGCCAAATAGATACAGTCCAAGAAAGGAGCCCTGAGGTACCCCCCTGTTGACCAGTCTCTTAGTGGAGGTGGGCTTACCAGTCCTGACTAACTGGGTCCTGTCTGTGAGCCAGCAAGCAATCCAACAAGTTATGTAGGGGGTTATGCCTAGTTTGGTGAGTTTTTCAACTATACCTGAGTGGGGTATTGAATCGAACACCTTAGCCAAGTCCAGGTAGGCAATATGCACCACTGTCCCTCATCCATTTCCTTAGTGATCTTCTCAAAGAAGTCTTCCAAATTTAGAAGGCATGACCTTCACTTGACAAAGCCAAACTAGGTTGGCTCCAGTGTCTGAAGGTTGCATATGTAGTTTTTGATCTTTCCCATGATAATTTATTGCATGACTTTGCATATTAGACTAGTCAGACTAATAGGTCTGTAGTGCCTGATGTCTGTTGATGGTCCACCCTTGTGGGATAACCATTGCAGTCCTCCATTCTCATGGTACAAAGGCTATTTTGAGGATATAGTTGAAAACTGACTCAAGTGGACCTGATAGGTCATGATTCAAGCTACTTAGGAGACATCCCAGGATACTGTTGGGCCAAGTGAGGTTGTGTTTTGGGGTTTAGCAAGTGCCTTCACAACCTGCTCCCTGATAACAGGTGGGTGGCAATTATGCTGCTAGGTATTTCTTGACATGAGGCAGGGGAGGAGTGGGAAGTGAAATTTGAGATGAATTTGTCATCCAGCAAATTCTGTATGTCTCTTGGTTCAGTGAATGTGGCACCATTGACCACCAGTTCAGCAAACTGGTGTGCTGTCTTTGAGGTTTTGGACATATCAATAGAATGCCTTGTAGTTGTTTTTAGCCTGTGAGGCAATCTTGACCTTGCAATTGGCCTTGTTGGACTTAATTAGTCCTCTTAGCATCTGATTTAATTTAGTTAGAGCTCCTATCATTATGCAAGCTGCTCTTCATGATTTTAGCAATGACTTTTTCCTTTTGTTATATACTCTATTAACATTAGGATCCCACGCTGTGGTTTGTTTTTATGAGTTTGTTTTGGGATTACTTCTAGTAGCTACAGCAGCCTCTATACAGCCATTTATATGGTTGAACAGGGTCTCTGAACAATTATGCATAGGTTGCTGTGTACTTGGGGTTGGGAGAGGCAATTAATTTTAATAAACTATTGCTTAATAGGATGTAGTTTGTTTAGGAACAGTACTTGACTGCTACAGGGTTTGCTGGTGTTACTGAGTTGATTTTTATTATGCACAAGACAGCTTTATGATCTGTCTTCACTAGTGACAATGTAACACTTGGGGGGGGGGAGGCAGCACTGTCCCACATTGGTGAGTGCCAGGTCCACTATGTTTGAACTCTGGTGGGTGTGCACACTAGCTAGTCAAGGGTATTTTTGTTAATAAAGTCCAGGAGTCATTGTGCCTGTGAGTATGAGGCAGTGTATGCTCCCCAGTCTATAGAGGGGTAGTTAAAGTCTCCCTTGTATGGGGTATTTGGTTTAATGGTGAGTGTCTCCAGTAGGCCTAGGTACAAGCTATGAGATTCTAAGGATACAGAGGGGACCAGTAGCTTGCTAGGATATGGTATATGATTTTGTCTATGGTGATTTGCACATAGAAAAATTCCAGGGCATTGTCTTGTTTACCTAACCCATAGTTATACCTGTTGCTAATATAGAGAGAGACTCCTCAACCTTTTCTCTCTCTCTCTCTCTGTGCAGCCGATGGTCTAAATGTGTGGAAAGCACTGAAGCCTTGCACTGCCAAAGTACTTTCTGTGGATTAAAACCATGTCTCTGTAACGGCACATATGTCTATATTCTCTACAGTGATGAGAGCTTGCAGGGTGTGGAGTTTCTTGTGGAGGCTCTTACCATTGAACAGTAACACTTTGGGTTTTATTTGCTTTGCCAGTGTGTTTGTTAATTTGGCATTGCCTAAAAAAAAGGTTTTAAGGTGGTGGATAAAGTTTTAGCCAATATTTGGAAGCCTAGGGGTGACAGGTGCAGACCATCTTTTGCAAAGCAATGTGGTTTGCTAACCATGACCTCCCATGCTGACAAATATTGAATCCCCTTCGAAAGATATGAGAGACTAAGCCAGTCTGAGGCACATATTCAGAGAGATCAACAATGTCTGCCTTCATATAGACAAGGGGAGTACATCTCAGGACATTAACACTGACATGGACTATGACAGAATCATACTGGTACCTGTGGTGGAGTAACTTGAGTGCATCCATAACTTGGCAGATCTTGGCTCTAGATAAGCAACTAACCATCGTCTTCTCCTTTTTCAATCAGGTGAATGCGGCATCTGTAAGTCATACAATGGAGTCCCCTATGACAATAATACTGGATAATTGTGTTAGTTTGCCACATGGGCTTTGCTCTTAGGCCTCCACTGGGTGTACGCATTTGTGTGGGGTTTTGATGTTGCTTTTGGTGAGTGATTTAGAAATTGCTGATGACAGGCATTGCATTTATAGGCTTAGGAGGTCTTTGAGCTCTGGGAAGATTGCTTTTTTAGTGCCTCAGCATAGGTTTGTCTATGTGTGTGTGTGGTAGACACTATGTGTGATAGATGTAGAGTGTGCATTCTTGACAATGTTATTTGTATGCAGGATTTTTGTGTGCAGTGAAATTGTGTATGCGCATCTCTCATGTACTGTGTTTGTTTTTTTTTAAATGATTAAATTGTTCTTTGTGAATATGAGACAATTCCTACATTGTCTTATGATGCCCATTTCTACCAACCTGGCTCTGGAGACATTTGTAAATTGCATATTTTTGTTGTCCAGACCTGTATTTGGGTGGGCTACTGCAGGTCATGAACTCCTTGGTCTCCTTGGGTGGTCTCTGGGGTTTGACACTAGACTAAGCTAGATTGTGTTAGGATTTTTATAATAGTGTTGTTTAATGTGCTGGAGACAATATGTAGTAAGGCAGGTTTACTCAGTGCAATACTAGTTCGTTGGGTGGGCACTTAGTATTATGGACATATGGAAATGAATGGGTGGGGAAGTACTTAAATAGGTTACACAACAGACAGTAGCAATGACAGAGGGGAGGGAGGGATTTGGAAGTCAGATTACCATAAGGGGGTAGAAGCCAGAGACACAGCCTTTTAAAACCACAAAAAGAGAAGGGCAGGAGGATTGGAAACAAATTCAAACTGGATCTCTATTCCTATGGATAGAAATTAAGAAAATTTTAGCTTAATTTCTAAGTGGTGAGTGGGGCAGATTCAAAGAACAGGGCAAAAACAGTATCAAGGTAACAATGTAAACAGAAAGGCAGTGGAATGCAACTTTAAGCAGGTATATACTGCTATGAAAAGTAATGAAGGACAAATTTTGGAGCAGAATTCACACTACTGCCCCTATTCCAATCCTGCCACAGACTGCAACAACAGATTGAGCAGAAGTTTATCAGTAACATTGTAATAAATTACTAAATGTGGTAATTCTACTTTTAGAAGTGCAGTATAATGTATAAACAAAGTTAAAATCTTGCAATAATACACAATCTTCACACAGCTGCAAATGAAGTTACAAGACTAAGGTCCGAAAACAATCTAAAAAAATGTAAACAGATAACTTTTTTGGCTAAACCATGGACAGAAGCAGAAAAGTACAAAAAAGTATTGCCAGACATCTTGAAATATTTAAGCAGAATTTAAATAAAAGTTTTTTTTTCTTTCCTTTTGATGAACAGCTTATATCGCACACTACTCAGATTCTTGAACAAAAGACCCTGGGTGGATGCCTATTCCTGTGTGGTTGCTACTGAGACTGTGGTTAGAAGGCATTCAGCTCCTGTTAGAGGATATTATAAGATGGCTATTAACTGCAAGTTTACAGGGGAAATAATCTTTTGTGGCCCCTTCACAAAAAATGTTTAAGAAACTAGAAGAGAAAGCTATGACTATGCAGTCTGTGTGGCAGCTCTACCACCCAGGTGTCCCAAGCTATTATAGAAATTATTCATCTAGAATATAATGTTTTTACATGAGGTAAATGTACGTGGAGCAATATGAGCAAAATGCGCAGTTTTAGAAAAGGCGGACTTTGATGGACAAGGGGACAACATCACATGTAAGATGGGGATTGGCCAGTGCTACAACATATGTGCCAATTTCACACCAAGCCTTTCAAATAATACTCCGCATTGTCTATATCTTATTCACTGGGTGGACTTGTATAGCGTAATTTCACTATGCTAATTTCAGATAATTCGTAAACTCCTCTCGATGTCTGAACATTGTTCAGCTTTGCATGCTCTCATCCATATCATTCATATCCAGCACTCTTTAAAATCTTTCAGATCAAACTGATAATAATTAGTTTTCATTAACCCCCCCCCCCACAAACTCATTATTGTGACTCCTTCTGTTCAGCTGACATCTATAAATTATAGAACAACATTCCTTATGAAATCTGAACTGAACAAAGCCCTGACAAATTTATCAAACTAATGGAGGTCCTCACTGCCCACTGGAAGTATCCTTGTAGTGTTCTTTCACAGCCTTTTCCTAATGATACCTTAAATCATCATGCAGCTGTTCTTACCGATGATTTCCATACTAACTCAATTCTTTCCATCTAATCATATGTGGTGCTGCCATACTTAAGTGTCTATAAGTATGAGACTATACATGTTGTATTTTGATTGTCTTCTTTTACAGCTTCTATTTTGTTACAGATATTTACAATGTTAAATCTTCCAGTTGTTTTTATGCAGAACTTTTTTCCTTCAGCCTCCAGTGAAAAGGGGCAAAGCAGCCCAGATGGACTATCCAGGTTAACAAATGCAATACGTAGATACATTTGGTTATTTATAGATCCATTCCTCCCAAACAATTAAAGGTATGAAAAGATTTGTCCTTACAACTGAATGGCTACAGAAATGAACCTGCTACTATACACCCTCCCCCAACATGCATACAGATATACACAATTGCGGAAAAAAAAGTTATGATATATCAAAAACGAAATGGCACAGCCTATCTAAATACCATAATAAACTACATAGTAAAGACTACTTTAGCTTTCTATGTATGTGGCTTGACTAATATTTTCACTTTGAATATCATATTAATATAACAAGAGCCAAAATTTGAAAGATTACTATTCTGGTCGACAAAAAATGCCAACTTTTGCTTATTTGAAAGCAGATATGCAACTGGTAAAGGGAGCCTCCAAGTACAACTAGATTATGCCTTCCTTATCACTAGCACAGCACCAAAGACGAATCTTTCATATTTACAAGTAATTAGTAACTACACTTACAGGTTTATTACTCTGTTGTCCTAAAGAGAACACTACAGTCTTATTCTAACAAAATCAAAATGGCTACCTGTAAAGCAAATATCTCATCTACTGCTGGGTTCTCTTGTTTTCAAGGTGTTAAATCTAAACTTTTTCCCCTTCCTAACTGGTCACCTAACACAGGTCTTCAAACTATCAGCTTAGATCAATTCCCCACTTAGGATTCCCTGTACAGAGTTCACTGACAAAACTATATATCTCTATGCCCAGCCTCAGCAAGAATTCAGTCCTTCACAGGACTGAGATAAACATTTAAAAATATATTTTAAATATGAAAAATGTGCCTGCTTCTATTTCATAAAGTATTCCCCAAGTATCACTTGAACCCTGTTTTCCACAACCATGTTTGCATCCTGTCATTTGTTTAATATGCATTGAATTAATGTTCCAAAAAAGAAGTTAAGTAATCACCATAATGTTCCATCTGTGTTGTCCATTTTCATTCTTCCTCAGCTTGTGGGCTCAGTTCCAATCCTTTGGAACTGACTCGGCTGCTACAATAGCTCTTGGGAACCAAAATCTCTCAAGCTCATCTCTTACCCACAATGCACCTATCTCAATTATCTCAGATCAAGTTTGCTGATAGAAACAGACAAAGGCTTTTATGGAGACTATATCTGGAAATGGAAAATTATACCAAAAAGAGGCAATAATCAATCAATAACTCATTCTTTCAGAAATTAAGGATAGGGGGTTGGAGTGTGGGGAGTTGAGGAATAAAGAAAATGCACAACACAGATGGAGCGTTATGATGAGTACATAACTTCTTTATCTGCTGTTGTCAATTTTTATTCTATCCTCAAACTGTGGGATAGAGTCCCCACCATCACTATATCCTGGGTGGATACAAGGAAGGATGTTCCTAAGCACCACTGAGCCGAATGGCGCTTTAGCCCTGGAGGCCAGATTCAATTTGTAATGAGTAATAAAGGTATGAGGAGTAGCCCAAGTTGCCGCTGCACAGATATCATCCATGGAAGCCCTGGACTGGAATACAGCCGACGTTGCTACAGCCCTGGTTGAATAGGCTTGCAAGGGTTTAGGCAAGGAAATGCCCAGTTTGGTATAGATGAATGAGATACAATCAATGAGCCATCTGGCTAATGTCACATTGTTCACAGGTTTTGCCTGGTGTGTGAGAAAGAAACAAATAATTGGTCCAACTTCCTGAAATATTTTGTTCTGTGAAGACATAATCTTAGTTGTCTGTGAACATCTAGTAAATGTAAACAATATTCACCTTTGTTAGAAGAGTTGGGAAAGAACACTGGCAGGTTAATTCATTGGTTGATATTAATTTCTGAAACTACCTTAGGTAGAAAAGAGGGGTTTGTTTTGAATGAGACTCTATCTTTGCAAAAAAATAGGTATGGTGGTTTAGAAGGCAAGGCTTGAATCTTTGAAATCCTTCTAGCAGAAGTTACTGCCACTAAGAAGATAGTTTTCCAAGACAGAAATTTAATCTTGCAATCATTATCTGGTTCAAAGGGGGATTGACGATTGCTTGCAGCACCAAATTCAGGTCCTAGTGAGGAACAGGATTTTTGTAGAAAGGTTTTAAAAGAGTACCATTCAAAAAGGTATTACAACACTTGTGAGAAACAACTGAGGAGCCTTGAAAACCAATGTAAAAGTAGAATATAACTGCTAACTGGACTTTGATCATGGAATATGAAGCCCATTCATTGAAAAGCAAAGCCAAAAAGTGAAGAATGCAATGAATTGGAGCCAAAAAAAGGTTTAGTGTTATTCTGGAGCACCCAATCTGCAAATCTCTCCCATTTACTGGTATTTTTGTGCAAAGTTTTTGTGTAGATGGTTTATGAGAAGATAACAGTATGTGTTGGACAGGGAAAGAGAGAATAGGTTGTCTGGCTACTAATGGAATTGGAAAAGCCAAGCTGTCAGCCTCAGATTTGGAATGTCCAGATGAACCATGAATGTTGGGTGGGACAGGAGATCTGGATTTGGATCCAGAATCCAATGTTGTTGAATTAGGTGAAGCCAAAGGAAGGGGAACCAAATCTGTCAAGCCCAATAAGGTGCAAAAAGGATAACTGTGCTCTTCAACCTGATTGCTTTCTGTATAAACTTGGGAATGAATGGACTTGGAGGAAAGACATAAAGGAGACCAGGGGGCCAAGTGTAAAGAAGAGCAACCTTCAGTAATGCCCCCTGTGGGGGGATCAGGGCAAAATAGTTGCTGTGTTTATTGTTTAGGGGAGAGGCAAACAGGTTGCAGCATGGTTGACCCCATCTTCCAAATATCTATAACGACACTTTTTGATTGAGGGACCACTCATGAGGTAGAAGAATGCACACGCTCAATATGTGTGCTATCACATTGGACTTCCCCAGAATGTGCGTTGCTATGAGAAAATGGTTGGATGAGATCACCCACTGCCACACTCTGAGAGCTTCAAAATACAATGGTTAGGATCTATTTTCTCCTGGTTTATTGATGTACCAAACTACTGACATGTCCATTTTAATTGCAATATTTCCCAAGGGGAGAGCATACTGGAAGGCTTGCAACACTAAAAGCACTGCTCTCATCTCTAGGAAGCTGATGTGCAAATTGTCCTCTATGGATGAAGTGCCTTGACAATGCCTGCTCCACCCTAACTGGGAAACATCCATGGTCACAGTGGCCTTGTGCTGAGGCAGAATGAATGGACAGCCCTGTAAAATTTGATCCGATTGAACCAACCACATGAGATTTCTTTTGCATGCACTAGCGACTGCAATTGTTGTTATCATTGTTTGATAAGGCATGGAGTATTGTGTTGCAAGCAGCCATTGTAAAATTCTTCTATGGACTATGTTTGTAAAGGCTCCAGGGCTGTTGGCCTAGTACACACCTATGAACCTATGAACCTATGTGAAATCTGGCCAAGGGGATGAGCATTATAGACTCTGCCATGGATTCCAGTGCCTGAAGGACTAATCTTGCAGGTACTTTGTTGCTGTTGATTATTTTTATGGCTTGAAACTGGATTGCTTCCAGTCTTTTTGGGGTAAGGGAGGGTATTGTAGTCCTTGTGTTTAAAGAAGCCCTCATGAAATATAGTGTTTGTGTTGGCTCAAGGTGAAAATTTTCATAATTTTTGGTTATGCCCAGGTAAGAGCATGTTTGGAGAACTTTTTCTGTAACAAACAAACAAATAAATAAAAAGTGTATAGGTCGAAAAAAAGCATGTTTGGAGAACTTTTTCTGTAACAAACAAACAAACAAATAAATAAAAAGTGTATAGGACGAAACAAGCCAGACAAATCATTCAGGAACTTTATTGCCAGGTAAGTGCTTTCGCACCATTTGAAAGGTGCTTCATCAGACCATTTAAAAACTACAGAAAGGCACTTATATAGCGAAAACAGTTATTACATCATTACCTTAACCAATCACAAGAGAGCATTATGAATAAGTAAAGCCAAATAAAATAATAAAATAAAACAAGACAAAAAAAAATATATATATATATATATATATATATATATATATATATATATATATATATATATATATATATATATATATATGTATATATATATATATATATATATATATATATATATATTATACATATATATATATATATATATACACACACACACACACACACACACACACACACACACACACAAATCATGCCTATCTAATTGGTCTTGCACATAAATATGGTTTTAAAGGTATATTTACGTTAAGTCCAGGGGGCTTATCCGCATGTAATGTAATAATCTATTTGGTCTCACACTGCTCAAGGAAATTATTAAGGTTACCCAAATGTGAATTGGTGTGAATAGTACTAATAACCAGAAAACCAAAATAATGATCAGTCCCTCTATCAAGCGTGTTTGGCCAGACACTCCTTTCAGCATCTCTGTTCCTAATAGCACTTAAGTGTTCTCTTATATGTTCAAGTAATTTACGAATGGTTTTCCCAACATAGAATGAAGGACAAGAACTGCATAAAGCAAGGTAGACTACACAAGAGGTGCATTTGGTGAACACCCTGTGAGCCTGGGAGCTGTGGTGAATCCAAAGGACTATACTCTGAAATGGTAGTGACTGACTCCCAGCGAGAAGTGCAAGAACCTTCTGGATCACATGTGCATTTTTATGTAGTAGTACATATCCTGAAGGTCTGCCAAGCACATCCAGTCATCCTGTTCCAAAAAGAAGAATGGACTGAACTGTGATCACCCATGATTTGTTTCACTGAACTGATTTGTTTAAATTGTTGAGATCCAAAAATCGGTCTGTAGTGCCCTGTCTTTTTGGCACTAAAAAGAATCTTAAGTAAATTCCAGATTCTCTCTGGTCTGGTGGGATCTCTTGGATGACTCTTTTCTAGCAGCTTTTGTATTTGTAGTGCTGCTTGTACCCTCTCACTGGGTGGAACATCTGGGATTTTTATGCAAGTGGGTGGCAGAAAGGAAAATGTAAGAACCTTGGGAATTTCCTGAAACACATTTTCCCACTGCTGCATTGATTCCTTGAAAAGGATCTTTGAGGAATGGAAAAACATGTGCCCACAGCAAAAAGGGTTTTCCCATCCTTCTTACACCTGGTCAATGTGTCTTTAATTTTAGGGCCAAACAAGGATGTGCTGTCAAAATGAGCATTGACAAACAAAGCCTTAAAGGGCTCTGCAAAATCACATAAGCACATCCAAGGATGTCTCCTTATGGCAATGCCTGAACCCACTGCTCTAGTCGTTCCTTCAGCTACATGCAAAATGAGCCTTATGTTTGAGTTAGAAATGAAATTTAGTGGCCAACTGAGAGGTAACAGACTCTCAAACTTCTTCAGAAACAGCTCCTGAGAGGATATCTGAAAGTTTTTTAATCAAATCCCTCTGTAGTCTGGTGAAATGTGTCAGGTAGTTCAAAGACCATAGGCTGAAGGTCGATGACACATAAACTCATTTATCAAAACTATCCATCATTTGAGACTCCTTGTTGGGAGGATGGATAGAGGAACTTTTCTCTGCTAATTCCTTTTTTTTATGTCTGCCACCACAACCATGGCATACACAGAAAAACCTTTTGTCCAGAATCGCTTACCTCGAGGGCAGTAATAATTTTGTCTGATTTCAATGGATTGGCTCATTGAAATCAGGGGCCTTCCATACCCACCGAGAAATCAACTCAATGAGCTCCTCAGTGGAAGGACTTACCCAGAATGCAAATGGGTGAGTACCAAAGGTCTGCAGGTACCTGGATTCCTCAGAGAAAGGACTGATGGGCTTCCAATCACCTCTCTGCTTAAGGATTTCTAAAATGTCTCAGGAGGTGGCTTTGGGGATTGTTCACCCTATTGAAATCTGTGTCTTCTGTGATAAATTCTTAAAGAGAATCCAATTGCTTCCTCTTACACTTCTTCTTCCTAGGGATCTCCTCAGTGAAATGGTCTGGAGAAGTTTTAGAAGAAGAGGAGGCACCCTGCTGGGAAACCTGAGGTTTTGGTACTCACTTTCCCAGTGGAGGCAAAGATTGCGGTTCTGAATGAAGATGTGATTGAGTTGGCAGTTCTGACAGCGAAGAAGCCAACTGACTGACTGACTGATGCAGACATGGCTCTCTCCATAGCTTCGAAAGCAGATCCACCCAGAGAAGGAAAGGACTCTGGCTCCGAGATGGCAGACCTTAGAGCCATAGTCCCCCCCAAGGAAATCTATCTCAAGGCAGAAGCTGGAGCCAAGCTGATCCATGCTGAAGCCCTGAGGTGCAGAGAAGACTCCAAAAAATAGGAGTTGATTCCAGCCCCTCTGAACTGATAGGACTGATATGGTTCTGAAAGGTCTCTGGCTCCGACTGAACCAAAGAACTTAGAACAATAATTGGGTCCAAAGATAAACACATCTTAGGATTTGATGTAGTCAGTAACAGACAGCTCGAAACTATTACCTCTGAAGCTTCAAGAGAAGTTTGAGGAGAAAGTAAAGGAGGGGGAGATGAAGATTGAAATCCCTGATGTGTAGGAGTAGAAACCAAGGTGCTCCCTGTCACACCTTGCACCCAGAGAATTTTCCTCCCCATTCTCTCCACATTGTCCTCAGTAAGACTTCTGGAAGAATGGATGGATATGACAGATGGACACCTGGGTCTTTCCAAGAAAGGAGAAGGAAGTCTGTGTGGAAATGGACCTGTTGATAGAGAATATTGAGTCCTAGAGATGGAAGATGAATCCTTTAATTGAGACGTTGGTTCTGAAAAATTTGGCACCAAAACATATATTTTTTCATGACCTATCTGAACCGAAGATAAGGTTGGATCCAAAGAGTTGTAATACTCTCTGGTTCCAACAGTTCAGTCAGAACTGAAGGTTTGGACAATTTGTTTATTGGTTCTGATCTTCTTTGCCTTCTCTGATACTTCATGGAAGGAAAAGCCAGGACTAGAAATGTTCAATTTATTTTTAGATTTTCCTTTTGGTAAAGTAATTGTTCCAGATATGGCCTCCCAAAAGAGGAGGAAAGCAGTCATTTCATAATCAATTTTTTCTTTCCACAAGAGCTTGATGGCTAAAAGAATGGGAAATGGACCAGTCCTTCTGAAGGTGGACAGGCCCCAAACAATAAACGCATACAAAATGTGTGTCAGAGTAAGGGATTTTGTAACCACATTTCTCTCAGTGTTTATAACCCATCAGGCCTTTTTCTTATCTGCCATTCTGAAGAAGTAACAACACACACACACACACACACACACGTGTGTGTGTGTGTGTGTGTGTGTGTGTGTGTGTGTGTGTGTGTGTGTGTGTGTGTGCTCTCAGTAAAGTAAGTAAGGAGAGGCAGAAAAGGCAATGATAGATAAACTGAAAAGCTATATTATGCAGATTCTCCTCACTACACTGATAAACTACACATCATCTTAAATCAGTACTAAGCAAGCTTTGATAATGATATATTCATATCCTGTTCAGCTTAATTTTGGTAGTATCTGTCTTCAGCAGATTGGAAATGATATGTGATCCACTGAAAGTTCTGAAGCTGTGCGTTTGATTCCTGTACAGCTCTGATGTAAGGAAAATCCACAGGTTGTGGGAAGGTTGAGGTTGAAATAGTTACTCAAGCCAAAAATAATCATAAGGCATTTTTTTATTTATGTTCAAAATCCTAAAACACAACACAGCAAAGTGCTGAGCCAATTGTGAATGATGTTATCTACATTGAGGCTAAAGAAATACCTAACCTACTGGCAGATACATTTAGCTCTAACTTTAATCATCTCCCCCCCCCCATCTGTCCCTCAAGATATACCTAAAACTGTCTGACCTACAGCCATCATATAAGACCAAGTCCTAAAATGCTATGAAAAGGTAAAAATACTACATCAGTGGGTCCTGACAATATCCCTGGGTGCATCATAAATAACATGGAGCACAATCCTAACAACACTGTTCAGTCTTGGCCAACATACAGATTTTGTACGAAGTGAATGGAGAACAGCTATAGTCATTCCCCTGCATAAGGCAGGACCTTTCACAAACTCAGACAGTTATAAACCTATAAGCCTACCAGCCTCATGTGCAAAACAAAGGAAAGATTTATCATGGAATTAATCAATCAGGACATAGGGAAACTCCAAACACTAGATCTGTCTCAGTTTAAATTCATCAAGGGCAGGTCATGAATATTCAACCTGGTATGTTTTTTTCTTTTGAAAAGATCATCAAAGCAATGGATGAAGGCAAAATGGTACACACTGCATACCTCAACCTGGCCAAAGCTTTTGACACAGTTCCCCACTTAAGCATAGTAGAAAATCTAAATAAACTGGGAACAAACCCTGATGTCACACGCTGGGTTGCCAGCTGGCTCACAGCTAGGATGCAGATAATCAATAAGGGAATTTACCTCCATGGTTCTGTGCTGTGGCATTTCCTATTTGGCATCTACTTTTCTGAAGTAAAAGCCAATACCAAAGGGTAACCAAGGAGAAGTCACTGAATCCCCAAATGACTTAGCCATCCTGCAGGAAGCTTTGTCTCAAATAAATTACTAGTACCAAAATGATGTACTAAAATTACATACCAAAAATGCATTATTGAATCCTTTGGGAAGTCATCTACCCTAGGTAACTACCGCATTAACAATATGCCCCTAAGACTTAACCCAGTTGTTTGTGATTTCGGAACGTATGTGGACACTAACCTAACTTTTGACCAATATGTGTCTGTTTTTGTAAGAAAGTCTTTCTATATTGCACAGTTTATGATCAAAGGGATTGTGTCTAGATCTAAGGATATTATTGTACCCCTTTACTTAGCCATCATTAGGCCAGTCGTTGAATATAATGCGCACTTTGGCATGTATCTATCCAGACACACACAACCATTGGAATGCCCACATAAATCCCTTACTAAAAGGATACAAGGCCTAAACAACACATCCTACATTTACTGACTCAAAGCTCTGTCAGTATACTCAGTATTCTGTAGACTGTTATGAGGTGACCTGTGTCTGGAATACAAGGTATTGTCTGACCATTACTAATGATTTTTGTACATCAGCAAGTCAAATGGCATTAGAAATATTTGGTCTAGAGATCTAAGCCTCTTTCACAATATCAACAGAACACTTTGGAGGGAGAGGTATATTTTGCAGTGCATACCGCAACTATGGAACAGACTCCCCATCCACATAAAACAAAGATTATCCCTGTTCATTTTCAAGCACAACTTAGATCTATGGATCGGAAACAGAAAATTCACCCCAGGACTACCCCATGTACTATTCCTAATGGATACAGGAAGCTCCTAAATGCTTTATCCCATGCAAGGGTCCCCTCAAATTATCTATATGATCCCAGTGATTCACATTAGGGGAAATATGTAATTATTGACCATGAGAAGGGTAAGATCAGTCTATGACCAAATAGGATAGGTTATTTTGAACACAAAAATAGAAACTAGCTAGTATTAAAATGTCCCTCAAGGGCGGCTAGCTTAGAACTTACCAATAAACTTATGAATCTATACTTATACAAGGTGTTTGGATATATTTTCCAATACTGACTGTGGCATATTGTTAGAGGAGGGCATCATCCTTTGTGTATGGCATTAAACCAACATACTTTCTGTCTCATTTGGTACTAGCTTAGGTGGATGTTAAAAAACATATAGCTCTTATCAAAAAGCGTGTGGGCATTTTACTTCAACAACTTAGAATACAAATTTGCATATGGCAAGGCAAAAAATAATTTAAAGTCATATTATATAGTGAAAACAGGGTGTAATAAATCATAATACATCATTAGCAACACATTGATCCATATCATGTTTTATGTAATGGATCAAATCATGCAAAATATGTGTTTTATTACAAATCCTGGTGTGTAATGCTGCAGGGCATCTATCCTTCTAAATATTTTGCAATATTTTCACAACCATCTCTTCACATTGCACATCTATATCTTCCTTTTGGTAGAAGCCACATAGATTGTTTTTTTTTTTTTTTTTGATGATGATGAAGTTTCTGACTCTAAATCTTATTTCCAGCAAAACTGAAACCCTTTAAGTTCTTTAGCAGGGAAAGTAAAAACGCTGCCAGTTTCAAGCTGTCTTCGCCTAGCCTGATGCTCGTACATTATTTTACCTTCTGACATGTACTTAATTTTGGCCTTCAGTAGGAAGCTTTGGTGTCTCTGCCTACATATAAAACCCCACTTTACATTTTGACCATCATGCCTTCTTTGAAACAAATCTTGTTCCTGCAGTCCTGCAGCAGCAATTTGGTTCACTCATCTGAAAAATGTATTGCTGAACTTCACTGTTATTTAGGATGAAATTCAGAAACCTTAGTACCAGCAGTAACCCCGTTTTACCATTGGTGGTGACTATTTCTGATTCAGAGACAAACCTATAGCAGTGTTTTACATCAAAGAGTTGCAGTCATGCAAGGGGACTAGCTCTCTGGCCTACATCAAATGCTAATCAGGCATTTGAGGGAAATAAAATATAAAAATTAGCTATGTGCTCTCCCCCAGAAATATCTGCTTAAGTGGTTTATATACCACACAATTCACAGAACTGCTCAGCTGCATAAATCTTTATTGTCAGCCTTGTTAGTTAATTCAAACAAAAGCACATGGTCACCCACTACTCTCAATGTGAAATTTTACATTAGAGTTAAATGCGGGAAATTTAGTGACTAGGGAGTGTTAGGTTTATGTGGGCATTTGCATGTGTGCATCACGTCAGTAATACTTCCACATGCATGGCATGTATGTGGAGGTATTAGTGGTGTAAGCTGAGTGTGTGTGTGTGTGTGTGTGTGTGTGTGTGTGTGTGTGTGTGTGTGTGTGTGTGTGTGTGTGTGTGTGTGTGTGTGTGTGTGTGTGTGTGTGTGTGTGTGTGTGTGTGTGTGTGTGTGTGTGTGTGTGTGTGTGTGTGTGTGTGTGTGTGTGTGTGTGTGTGTGTGTGTGTGTGTGTGTGTGTGTGTGTGTGTGTGTGTGTGTGTGTGTGTGTGTGTGTGTGTGTGTGTGTGTGTGTGTGTGTGTGTGTGTGTGTGTGTCTGGTAGGTCACATTAGGGTTGGTTAGTGAGAGGATACGTAGGTTAAGTGTGGTGTGTGTGTGTGTGTGTGTGTGTGTGTGTGTGTGTGTGTGTGTGTGTGTGTGTGTGTGTGTGTGTGTGTGTGTGTCTGTGTGTGTGTGTGTGTGTGTGTGTGTGTGTGTGTGTGTGTGTGTGTGTGTGTGTGTGTGTGTGTGTGTGTGTGTGTGTGTGTGTGTGCGTTTCTCGTAGTTCACATTAGGGTTGGTTAGTTAGAGGATAGGTAGGTTAAGTGTGTGTGTGTGTGTGTGTGTGTGTGTGTGTGTGTGTGTGTGTGTGTGTGTGTGTGTGTGTGTGTGTGTGTGTGTGTGACTGGACAAGGCTATGTCCTTCTTGTATCTCTAAACTTACCTTGACCAATGGCAATTCCTGCAATACTGGGGGGGAACACTAGACACCTGGGAATTTTATCCATTAACTTAAATCACAGCAAAATATAATGGAACAACAAGTTTTGCAGCACTAAATATGTACGAGTGAAGCATTTGACAGTAGTGCTTCTCTAATTCACTTAAATAGTTTATTTATTTTAGTTTATTTATTTATTTGGAGTTTGTTAACTGGAAAGCCCATTGGGCCAAAATGAGCCCGTTTTCAATGAAGGCCCGGGGAGAAAAGCTCCATATACAATTATTACAAAGCAAATATCAACAAAGTTAAGTACAATACAATTTTCAAAACTACTAAAAACACAGTAATATAGAAGACAGAATAATAACATTTGAGCAAGGTGTTGTAACAAAGCCTTGAATGAAATTAAAACATAAATATTTGGAGTACATAAGTATAATATGGAGTGCAGGCATTTATGAATTCAGTTTTATGAGGTGAGAGGTAGGAAGAATTAGCAAGAGAGTAGAACAGTGAAAGGTGAATAGGCTGAGTTATGAGCAAGGAAAAAAGGGAGATGGAGTGGAAATGAAATGAAGGGAGTCACTAGGGTGAGTTATGAGAAAGGAATAAAGGGAGAGAGTGGAAATGAAATGAAGGGAGTCACTAGGGTGAGTTATGAGAAAGGAATAAAGGGAGCGGGAGTGGAAATTAAATGGAGTCACTAGGGTGAGTTATGAGAAAGGAGGAAAGGGAGAGGGAGTGGAAATGAAATGAAGGGAGTCACTAGGGTGAGTTATGAGAAAGGAAAAAGGGAGAGGGAGTGGAAATGAAATGAAGGGAGTCACTAGGGTGAGTTATGAGAAAGGAATAAAGGGAGAGGGAGTGGAAATGAAATGAAGGGAGTCACTAGGGTGAGTTATGAGAAAGGAGGAAAGGGAGGGGGAGTGGAAATGAAATGAAGGGAGTCACTAGGGTGAGTTATGAGAAAGGAAAAAGGGAGAGGGAGTGGAAATGAAATGAAGGGAGTCACTAGGGTGAGTTATGAGAAAGGAAAAAGGGAGGGAGTGGAAATGAAATGAAAGGCATCACTAGGGTGAGTTATGAGAAAGGAAAAAAGGAGAGGGAGTGGAAATGAAATGAAGGGAGTCACTAGGGTGAGTTATGAGAAAGGAAAAAGGGAGGGAGTGGAAATGAAATGAAGGGAGTCACTAGGGTGAGTTATGAGAAAGGAAAAAGGGAGAGTGGAAATGAAATGAAGGGAGTCACTAGGGTGAGTTATGAGAAAGGAAAAAGGGAGGGATTGGAAATGAAAGGAAGGGAGTCACTAGTGTGAGTTATGAGAAAGGAAAAAAGGAGAGGGAGTGGAAATGAAATGAAGGGAGTCACTAGGGTGAGTTATGAGACAGGAAAAAGGGAGAGGACAGGAAATTAAACGAAGGGAGTCACTACCCTGAGTTATGAGAAAGGAAAAAGGGAGAGGTGGAAATGAAATGAAGGGAGTCACTAGGGTGAGTTATGAGAAAGGAAAAAGGGAGAGGGAGTGGAAATGAAATGAAGGGAGTCACTAGGGTGAGTTATGAGAAAGGAAAAAGGGAGAGTGGAAATGAAATGAAGGGAGTCACTAGGGTGAGTTATGAGAAAGGAAAAAGGGAGAGGGAGTGGAAATGAAATGAAGGGAGTCACTAGGGTGAGTTATGAGAAAGGAAAAAGGGAGAGGAAATGAAATGAAGGGAGTCACTAGGGTGAGTTATGAGAAAGGAAAAAAAGGGAGAAGGAGTGGAAATGAAATGAAGGGAGTCACTAGGGTGAGTTATGAGAAAGGAAAAAAGGGAGAGGGAGTGGAAATGAAATGAAGGAGTCACTAGGGTGAGTTATGAGAAAGGAAAAAAAGGGAGAGGGAGTGGAAATTAAATGAAGGGCGGCACTAGGCTGTTTTGAAAAAGGAGAGAAAAAGGATGGTAGAGCAGAAATGATATAGAGGCAGTCAGGTTGGGTGAGAGCATGAGCATTTCCAGTGAGAAGAGAGATGCACAATGGAGCATGGTCTTGAAGATGGAGTGGTTTTGGGTGACTCAAATGTGGGGGGAAGTGAATTCCATAGGTGAGCGAGGGACAAAGACAGGAAAAACTGCCCAGGTGTACGTAAGGGTTTGTACACTTTGAGGATGTTCTGGTTACTGGACCTCAGTAGTCTGTCAGGATGCTGCAAGGTGATTAAGGAGGAGAGGGAAGGGCAGTTAGATGGTTTGCAAATGAGTTTGTGAGCAGTTAACAGTTGAATGTAAGAGAGATAGTGGGGGAGTTCCAGCCAGTTCAAGGAGTGGAATGCATCACAGTTGTGGGAGGAGGATTTGTTTCGAGTAGCAAACTTAGAGATTTTATTGTAGCAGGATGACAGTTTTGACTTTAGGGAGGATTGAAGTTTGGTAAGAAGAGGGGCTCCATACAAGAGAGAGGGGATGAGGTTGGATATAGACAGTATATGTTTGGAAGAGGGAGTGAGATAACAGCTGTGATGATACAGCATTCTGAGCTTTTGGTGTGTTTTCTTAATACTCAGGTTTTGCAGCACAGGAAATGAAAATGTATGAAACTGATGTCTGTCATTACTGAATGACTGTAATGGTCCCTGACATATGGGAGTCATGCCCAAGAATTCTAGACAAAGCTGGGAGTGGGTCACTAAATAACACTAGAGAGTCTTTCTAATCCACTTAAAAAGTTAATACAGTGACAAAACTTACATCCAAATACATTTACTAAACAATAAGAGTGGAATTAGTGAATGTAGTAATTTGTGATTTACAAGGTACAGTAATAAATCTGGGATGTTCTATAAACTCAGGGACAGATTAGAGGTATGGTGGCAAGTTTGTGTGTGTGTGTGTGTGTGTGTGTGTGTGTGTGTGTGTGTGTGTGTGTGTGAGGAGTGAATGAGGGGCATGCCTGAGCTAATGTAATGCATCAGACACCAGCAATGATTAGCACAAACGCAGCAAAAGAAGGGCCTGCTAGCACTTGCAGTAATCACTGAGCAATTCAGAGACATGCAGATTAGCTGATAATGAGAACTTTATGCATTGTGGCTAATGTGTCTATGAATTGCTGGTTTCCATGATCACTTTCAAAGCTCTTTTCGTCACAGACAAATCCATTTGCAATTAGGCCACTTTCTGAATACTGGCTATAATCCTTCCACATTTCCTTAACTGCATTGTTTATAGAAAGCCTTCTACTTCACTTCTCCATTTGCCTACCTGATATAGTTTTCTCATCTAGCTCTTTTTAGCAGTTATGTTGCAAATATTGCAAATATCAGCCACAACTTGTACCTTCTTATTTATTAAGTCTCTAACTGTAAAAAAAATGCATATTAACAAACCCTCCATGTTTTTTCCCTGTGTAAAACACTTGTATTAATGGGGTCACTCTATAATGCCAGGGCACTACAGATCATACAGCTCAGGTGTACTTCATTACAAGGAATGTACCTCATTTGGGGTCTTAAAGTTCATGTTCCTCGAAGTTCCACATTGAAAGGGCCTGACACACATTCAGTGTTACGAATTTTTTAACTGATATCCATGATAAATAGAACTTAATCATATCAATTCATTAAAATATCTTTTTTATAAGTAAAACCAGCAAATTTTAACCATCCTATAACTTAGTTGAAGTTGTTAGTAAGCCACTTTTATGTGTTCCACATTTTGCCCATTTGTTCCACATTATGAAGGCTAGTGTTCCTCATTTTGGAAATGGAATGTTGAGAGCTATGCTACAGATTAATCTCTCCTTCCATCTTAGCTCCTTCTTTCTTAATACCTTGAAAAAAGGTCTCCTAAATCCTCCATGTTTGTCCCACACAAAAGAATAACATCTGATTATGTATATATATTACAATATAGCTCATGTCCCTTCTGCATTGATCTCCTAAACTCTTCAGGTCACTAATCATCCACTGGATAAATAGTTCACAAACCATAGGGATCCTTATTTAATACAACACTCTAAAAGTATTCTTTATTTCATCTACATACAAATTGCTGTTCTGAGTTATGAATAGCTGTACACCCCCTGTATTTAGCTTTCTTCTGTTGCATCTTCACTTAGCCTCTGTAAAGGCCAATTGAGATTCACAGTGTTAAAAACTGTCAACATCCAAACTCATTAAATATCCCTGTTTCCCAATGTGAGACTATCCATGGATTATGGAATCAAATTTTGAAACATTTTGCAATTGTTCCGATGGTGTAGTGGTACATTGCACTGACTATAGTGTACAGGGTCATGGGTTTGAGACTTTGGGCTGATGTTTGGTTGGGAGGGTGACCTAATGGTATAAGGTGTTTGCCTTACAAACACAAGGTGCAGGGTTCAAGTCTCACAAACTGGCTAAGCTTAAAATGGCACGCAAGGGCAGTTAGCTTAGTACTAACCTATAAAAAGCTTTTTGGGGTGGGAGGTCGGCATAATGGTTAAGGTGTTTAATTTACATACACAAGGTGCAGGGTTCAATTCTCACATGGGGTAATTGGCTAGACTTAAAATGGCCCATAAGGGCAGTTAGCCTAGTAATGATCTATGAACCTATAACCCTATGAGCGTCTCATTTCCACTGACTTCCTGCTGCTCAGCACCTTACCCCAAATCACAGTCTGTTTGAATGAAAATAGTCTGCATTTGCATAGCTATTCAAGTGACTCCTCCCTCTCTCCCTTTTTCTTGTACATCAGTTTAACCATAATGTCACACACTCTCTGGGTTCTATTAGACTGCTAATGGAGTTGATCATCAAAATCTATTCCTAGGTTAATAGGTTCACCCTTGGCATTCAATGGCAAGGAGCATAAGGAGTCTAACCATTTCAAATTACGTACTAACCTGGTCAATGAGGGACAGAGGGGTCTGATCCAGGAAGAATTTATGGTTACCCATCCAATTATTTATTTTATTTTATTTTTGTTGTTAACTGTGTATTGTCCGACTGGGCACGGGGCCCTTTTTCAGTGGAGACCCAGGGAGAAAAGCTCCTGAACATACAGTATAGAAAAAGTTAACCATAATGTCAAAAATGTTAAAAAAATAATAATGTTTGTAATGCACAAACAGCATAGTAAATCTAAACTAGTTGCAATATTAACAAAAAGTTAGCCAATTTTGAGATGTTTAGCAGTTAAAACAATAGTAAAAAATACTTTGACACACTTATCAAGGCCAAAAGACATAAGTATCCAGAAACAGATGTATGACCCTGCAGAATTTGCAAGGAGACATATTTTAGGCTAACAGACTCAGTCCAGGTTATGAAATTTCTTGAACCTAAGATGGAAGAAGTTTAGTTATAAGCAGTTTAGCTGCTATCTGAAAGATAGTGTTGAAGCAACTTAGCCATGTGCAGATAATAGCAGTAGCTGTGGGGTATAAGCTAGCTTAGTGAGGCAGTGAGGAGTAGTAATGAGAGGCTTGTTTTGGAAGCAGATTGACTAGCCTGGAGTATGGCAGATGTTCCTTGAGGAGGTATTTGAACTCGTGATAGTTAGTGTTTTTGGCTATAGTCCGAGGAAGAGTGTTCCATAGTTTGGCAATGTTATGCAAGTAGAGTGAGGTACCTTATGCATTGTGGGCTTGGGTAATCTTTAACATTAGCTTATTAGAAGATCTAAGTGATCTAGAATTTATATTAGCTTGGATTAGGTTACTAAGTGCAGGGTAGTTATTAGGTTGGTGAGTTATTTTCTGGACTATGGACAGTTGGTTTAAGTTTAAGAGGTTTGGGAGTTCTTTGAGTTGGGAGAGTACTGAGCAATAGTGAATTCTGTAAGGGTGACCTGTAGTGAATTTGGCAGTTTTGTTGTAGCAGGATTCTAGTTTACTTAGGTCTGATTTACGTAGATTGGTAAACACCTGGGATCCATAGAGGAGGGTGGAAAGTAGTTGAGAGCAGGCAGTGGCTAGTCTGGCACTTTCAGTTAGGTAAGGTTTGACTCTATATAGGGTGCCTAGTTTGGAGTGCACCTTTTTGATGGTGATGGAGATGTGGCTATCAAACCTTAGGTTATCATCAATTGTGACACCTAGGAGTTTGGATGCTGGTTTCTATTTTGGTTCCATTTGTCGAAAGAATTGTTAGTGGGGACTTGCATATTTTGGGTTTGTTATAATTGAAAACTAGTGACTTGCTTATGTTTTTTTTCAGTATGTGTTGATGGTTAGTGAGGTATTTTTCTATATCCCGGAAAATGTTTGCATTTTCTGTTTGAAGTTCATGGGGGGTAGGGACTGAGTAGATAAGTCGTTGGCGTACTGGACTATGGAGGCTAGTTGGATTGCAGAGTTGAGGTTGTCGGTAAAAATTGTAAAGAGTAGGGGGCCAAGTATGGATTCTTGTGGTACCCCTGCAGATATGGGAAGAAAGGGGGAAAGGGTGTTTTTTCATTTGGTGGCTTGCTGATGCTTAGAGAGGTAACTGTGGAACAAGAACAGGACAGATGTATTGAGGCCATAGGATGACAGTTTGTTGAGTAGGATTTGGTGGGAAATGGTGTTGAAGGCTTTTGACATATCAAGGAATATGGAGGGGACAATCTGGCCTTCATTTATGAGACCTTGGATGGTGTTACTAAAAGACAGTAGGGCAGTGCAGGTGCTATGCTTTGGCCTAAAACCATGTTGAGTGGGGGAGTGGAGGTTGTGATTGAGGAGGTGAGTAAGGAGTTGGGAGTGAATGCATTTTTATAAGATTCTGGCTAGAGGGGAGAGGATGGCTATGGGATGGTAGTAGTGAGACTAGATTTAAAGAGAGCCAGGAATTTGCTTTCTTTGATATGGAAAAGGAGACTATTCCAGAGGTGGCGGATACTTTAGAAGTAGTATATGCATCACCATCAGGTTCTATTTATATTGTGTAGTATAGATTTAAATCCCTAGAACAGGTCTGTGGTGTATGCAGCTTTATGAATATGTAGAAGGTCAAGCAGCTTAGGATTATTTGCAGCCCTGTAGGCCAGGCAGTGATTGTCCAGGAAAAGTCATGTTATTTGTCACTTAGGGTGCTCATCCCTGTGATTATTTCTGGTCAGGAAATACTGTTTTTTCTAGATGAAATATGTGATTTGATACATAAATTCAAAAGGGGACATTATATTCAATAATGTGTCTAATAAGGGTAGAGTACAGAGGGCCTATAACGTCTTTAACATTTCCAATATCTAGGAAACTACCATTTCATAGTAGCCACACCTGAATGAGTAGTCATCTACCTTTTTGTAGCTGCCATTTGAGATGCCAGCAACACCTGCTGTATCATCTTCTTTTACAGATTTTCTATATTCCATCTCTAGTATCCTCATTATTGTCCTTTTTCCCTACACTTGGAAGTGTTACTATGCCAGACAAACTTCCAGAATCAAACTTCTGCTTCAAAAATCCTACAAACTCCTTTTACATTCCCTCAGCATTAACAACAAAGACATTATTTCCTTTAACACCAATTGTAAATCAACATTTTTGTTGTTACATTCTGCAAAAAAATATTTTTTTCACATTCTTTCCTTGTACGGATTATATACCTTTCTTTTTTATCCATGACCTTAAATTGTCTTCATTCACCCAAAATAATACATTCTTCTGATCATCAATCTACTGTGCCCTCCATGTTGTAACAAGCTCATATCAGTTCATCATACAGTATAACCCATTGCTCAAGTCATTCAATTTCTTTATACCTTCTGCTCTATGCATATTAAACATCTGTTTTTCAGGACCAGCTATGATGACAGGAGACACTGCCAGCACAGCTAGCTGGAATTTTGTAAATAATTATGTCATTTGTAAATATCAAACTGATTTATACAAGATGCTTGTGTTACAAATGTATTAGAACTGCATGTCACTTGTATATCAAAAAGATCTGTACAGATGTTTGTGTTGAAAAAGTATTTGTAAAGTGCTTGTGTTTGAAATGTATCCACAGTGTGCCCTACTGGAGAGAACAGAAATGTGCACACACTACTGTAACTGTTTAAATGTGTATGTTTTAACAGAGGAAACTGGTAGACATGAGGTTAACCTCAGTCCAGCAACTTTAAAATATATCTGAAATTAAATCACTTTATGGGCTAGGCCATAAAGATGCTATCTCACATGTTTCAATGCAGCTAGAGAGACAAAGATTGTACTAGGAAGCTTTCAGTATTGTCTTTGAGGTGAAATAATTACTACTCTGGAAGCATGCAGGTATAAAATTGTTATACGACTTCCAGCATCTGCCACAGATCTGAGCAAAAGCCCTTGTGTGTATATTTTTACAGGTTGGTGCTAAATCATGCCAGCTTCCAGCAATGGGTGTTTGCATGGGAACTGGAAGTAAGATGATCAGAAGTGATGTCATTCTACAAGCCACACCTCTCAACTATACAGATTTTCACAGAATGTCCAGATTTTTGCCTCGCATCTTTGCTCCATTTCTCATGAAATTGTGGTTTTCTGGAAAATAATTAGCAAATCACTGTGGGTTCAAGACAGAAGATAATGGCAAATCACTGAGTTTCAGACTTCGTACCCTGCATAAAATTCATGCTAATGCAAAACCTGTTATTCTATCAATTTTCTAAGTTTGTAAGAGCAATAATTAAAATGTGTCCCTATTTTTAGGCCTTTATCCCCTCATTATTGATGGCTTTGTCCTGATTCCTAGCTCTCAGAGGTTGAGAGGTATGCTACAAGCTATCCCAGAAGCAATATTTTAGATATTATTTTGAGAAGTCTCTTAATGAGACAGAACATTCTATATTCTGTCTTGGGCCTGACAACAAGAAGGACTATTCACCACATCATCTGCCTTGCTATATTAAGTAGGGAGTAATAATTCTCTTAGATTCAGTCAGGAATACAGTGAAGCTTAGTTTAGATATTGTTTTTCTTTATTTGTCTGAGCCTGCCCTTCAATGATTTTTGAAATATTTCCTATGATTTTAAAATTTTATGTCACTGTGAATATATACTTTCTTGTTCTTTTATCATTTATTATTAAATATATTTAAACCTTTCCTTGTGGCTGATATTTGTAGAGATATTCAAGTTTTGAGAGTATTTTCATATTTATTTGCTGACTCTGTGTGGGTCACTCCTAATAGCCTTGCTCTTGGTCAAACTAGCATTTGTACCAGTCTTTCCCAGGCGCACGTGTGTGTGTGTGTGTGTGTGTGTGTGTGTGTGTGTGTGTGTGTGTGTGTGTGTGTGTGTGTGTGTGTGTGTGTGTGTGTGTGTGTGTGTGTGTGTGTGTGTGTGTCAGCTACTTGGAGCAGGGCCACCAAGCACTGGACTTACAGAGAGGATGCTGGAGGTCTTGGCTTGGACACTCGGCTGAGGGCCTAACTCTACAGCTGTACCAGTGGGGGATCTTATTGGAGACCTGGAGGAAGTCAGATATAGAGGAATCCAGACCCCCAGACTGAGTGTGTTCACTGTGTGCTCTTGAGGGAAATTGTGCTTGATGCAGTGAGGTCTGTATCTGGAAATACTGAGTGTATCCATTTGTATGTCCCTCTTCAGTGTCTGTGGTGAGGATTCAAACTCCTTGATTACTGGCCCAGCATGGGGACATCACATGTTGGTTGGCATTGGTGGGATAATCACTTAATGTCTGGCACTGGTGGGACCATCACTCGTCACATATCAGAGGACTTAAAAATCTATATAGAGTTAAAGAGAATTGAACTGTAGGCCAAACATTTTGAACTAGAATCATCACCACTTTTCAAGGGCTGACAGATGTTTTGTTGTGGGAACAAGCCCTTTGCACTTTGCCTGATGACATGAGAAACTGTTTGGCAGACAGGAATGCAACTCTGCAGATGAACTGAGTAATAAATAGGATCTTTACTTAGCAAGCAGGGCATCACTGCACAGGAAAGTGATACACAGTGCTGCACATGGATATAAGGGAACCCATTTTGGGCAGCCTAAATTGCCTCAACATAGTCTGCCAGTAACAGGGGAAGCCAGTAGTTCAAGTACACAGCCAGGATCAAGGGTTAAATGTTTTAAATGTAACCAGAGGGGCCTTGTAGCATATAGATGCCCACAGAGGCAAGATTGGGAAGGAAAGATGGGGAGCCAGCAAGTGGGTTTAACAGAATGCCAATGATAAGTTGTCTGGAGACAACAGGGGTACCAAACTACCACCAGTGTTTGTATCCCATCTTCATGGAGGGAAAATAGGCCACTCTCAAGACAGACACAGCCTCTGATATAACCATTGTGAAGCCTGCAGTGATTAAAGAGGAGCAGTATTTGCTTGGTCAGTCCACTCTAGTCAGAACGTAAGCAGGGCTGCTATTCCAAGTGTGTTTGGCCAGGGTTCACCTTGACTAGGAGGGCGGAAAAGAAAGCAAGCAAGTAGGTGTGTTTGAGGATATCCCTGCAGATGTCTTGATAGGGAATGATTTTGATAACGCAGCACCACTTGTGCATGCAGTGATATGCAGTCCGGATTGGAGACAGGCATGTGGATCTGGTAGCCTGGGGACACCCAGACAGACCACACCCCTGAAGCCAGGACTGGTGATGTGGCTAATTCAGGGAGGAAGCTACCTTGTACCAGTGAGCCTGAAGATGAGCCACAGCTGCTGATAGGTACTGGTGTTCCTTTGGACAGGATGACTGCAAGGGCAGAGGTGAGTGGTACTACCCAGACTGACATTGAGGCATTGCTATGAGAAGATACTAGACTTTCTGTGGAAGAGGAGTTGGGAAAAGTCACAAAGATAGAACTGAGACATGCTCAGCTATCAGACTCTACAATACAAGGCTTGAGGAAGGTAGCTAGGGAGGCACCTGACTCAAGGAAAAGGGGAGTCCATATACTGGAACAAAGGGTTACTGCATAGAAAGTGGACCCTGAGGGAGGGCTAGAAGGTGAGGTAATACAGCAGTTGGTATTGCCCAGAGCCTACCATCTGGAGTTCTAGCCATATCCCATGACATTCCTTTTGCAAGTCTAATGGGCATAAAGTGTACTAAGAGATGTATTATGCAGAGCTTTTATTGGCCTGGGATTGCCAGGGATGTAACACGGTACTGCAGAAACTGTGTACAGTGCCAAAATGTAAGCTAGGCAGGAGACAAGGTGAAAGTTCTTTTGATACTTTTGCCTGTGACTGAGGAGCCATTTCAGAGGGTAACTATGGATATTGTGGGGCCTCTGAGTACCCCACATTCCACACAGAAGAATTATATCCTAGCTGTAATAGCTTTTGCTGCTAGATACCCCGAGACAGTGGCTCTGTCCTCCATCAAGGCAGAAAAGGTGGCAAATGCTTTGCTAGAGGTTTTCATCAGGGTAGGTTTCCCAAAAGAAATACTGACTGACAGAGTTGCCAATTTCATGTCAGACCTACTGCCTTGTCTGTAGGAGTGATGTGGGGTGAAGCATCTAAAGACAACTCCTTTCCTTCCCCAGATTAATGGTCTTGTGGAGAGATTAAACTCTACAATAAAGACCATGCTATGGGCATTTGCAGATCAGTTTAAGAGAGAGTGGGACAAATACTTGCTCCATCTGCTGTTTCATTACAGAGAGGTACCCCAGGAATCCACAGGTTTTTCACTCTTTGAGTTGCTGTTTGTGCATAGGGTGAGGGGACCTCTAGATTTATTTCATGATGAGTGGGAGGGTTAGAGTGAATCCCACAAGGAGTCTGTTGTGGCATGTGTCCTAAACCTCAAGGCAATGTTTAGGGAGCTCATGAGCTTGGCCCAGGAGAACCTGGCAGGAGACCAACAGCAGAAAAAGGTCTGGTATGACAGAAATGCTCAAGCCAGAGAGTATGCTGTGAAACAGCAGGTGATAGTGCTCATTCTTGTCAGACACAAAAAGCTGCAGGCAGCTTGGGAGGGACCCATCAAAGTGGTACGGAAGGTCAGTGATGTTAACTACACTGTAGAACTGCTAGGCAAGAGGCAGGAGCACAGAGTGTACCATGTTAACATGATGAAGCCTTACCATGACAGGGAGCCCCTTGTGCTGATTATTTTTAGTGGATGGCAGGAGAAGTCTGAGGGGACTCTGGTGACTGATATCCTCAACGAGGCTCAGACTGACCCCTCAGTGGAAGGTGTAGTAATGTCCCAGTCACTATCCCCTACCCAGGTTCTAGAAATCCAAGCAGTGTTACAGGAGTTTGGAGGCATGTTCACTGGAAAACCAGGGTGCACCCACCTGATGCAGCACCATGTGGATACAGGTCCCCAAAGACCTATTAAGCAGGCCCCTTATAGGGTGCCTGAGTGAGTTAAACAGACTAGACATTGAGGGAGGAGATACAGAAAATGTTGGAACTGGGGGTAATCCAGGAGTCCAGTAGTCCCTGGGCCTTCCCAGTGGTGCTGGTATCAAAAAAGAATGGGAGCACCAGGTTCGGTGTGGACTACAGGAAACTAAATAGTCACACAGAGTCTGATGCTTACCCCATGTCTAGGACAGATTAAGCCCTAGAGCAGCTGGGTGGGGCTAAGTATCTTATCACTACTGATCTTACCGAGGGCTATTGGCAAGTGCCCTTGACTCCCAATGCTAGAGAGAAGTCAACCTTTGTGACTCCTTTAGCTTGTATGAGTTCATGAAGATGCCCTATGGGATGACAAATGACCCAGTGACTTTCCAGAGGCTGGTAGATCATATTTGATTACGCCCTCGCTTACCTAGATGATATTGCCATCTACAGCCATTCCTGGCAAGAACCTTCAGCATGTCACGGAGGTGCTGGCAGACTACAGTGGGTAGGGTATGGCTACAAGGAGCCAGCCAGCAAAATCCCAAGTTACTATGGTAGAGCCTAAGTTTGCAAGCATATGATATGACAGTGCAGCACTGTACTGGGGTCAGCAGTACCAAGGCAGTTGGGATCTCAAGACAGGGTAAAGGGTAATGTATCGCAGATAGGCGTATCTCTCTCAAGCAATGTTTCTCAAGGGGCACTTGAAAAACTAGCGTGAGTCTTTGAAGGGGGGGCAGGTGTGAAGACAGGAGGTACTAACAGCACAGCTAGCTGGAATTTTGTAAATAAATTATATGTCATTTGTGAATATCAAACTGATTTATACAAGATGCTTGTGTTACAAATGTATTAGAACTGTATGTCATACAAGATGCTTGTGTTACAAATGTATTAGAATTGTATGCCATGTGTATATCAAACTGATTTGTACATGTGTTTGTGTTGAAAAGGTATTTGTAAAGTGCTTGTGTTTGAAATGTATCCACAGTGTGCCTTACTGGAGAGAACAGAAATATACATGCACTATTATCTGTTGAAATGTATATGTTTTAACAGAGGAAACTGGAGGGTTGAGCTCAGTCCAGGAAACTTTAGAAAAATACCTGAAATTAAATCACTTTATAAGCTAGGCCATAAAGATGCTATCTGACAGGTTTCAATGCAGCCAGAGACACAAAGTCTGTACTAGGAAGCTTTCTGTATTGTCTTTGAGGTGAAGTGATTACCACCCTGAAAGCATGGAGGTATGAATGTGTTTTATGACTTACAACACCTACCACAGATCTGAGCTATTGTGTGTGTATTTTTACAGGAAGGTGCTAAATCCTGCCAGCTTCCAGCAATGGGTGTGTGCCTGGGAACTAGAAGTCAGATGACAAGAAGTAATGTCATTCTGCAAGCTATCCCAGCAGTAATATTTTAGATATTATTTTGAGAAGTCTCTTGGTGAGACTAAGCATTCTGTATTCTCTCTTGGGCCTGACAACAAGAAGAACCATTCATCACAACATGCCTTGCTCTATTAAGTTACTAGGGAATAGTAACTCTCTTATATTCAGTCAGGAATATAGTAAAGCTTAGTTTAGATATCATTATTCTTTATTTGTCTGTACCTGTCCTTCGATGTTATTTTAAATGTTTCCTGTGATTTGAACTCTGATGTCACTATGAATATATACTTAGTATTTTCTTGTTCTTTTATTATTTATTGTTAAATACATTTAAACTTTCATTGTGGCTGATCTTTGTAGAGATATTTAAGTTTTGTACTTGCATATTTATTTGGTGACACTGTGTGGGCCACTACTAATAGCCTTGCTCTTAGTCAAACTACAATTTGTATTAATATTAATTTCACTCAGTATATTGGGCACCCTTGGAAGAGTCTTAAGGTAAATGGCCAGGGGCACAAAGCACTAGTTGGACAGAGAGGGTGCTGGAGGTCTTGGCTTGGATACTCAACTCTATAGCTGTGCCAGTGGGGATTCTTAGTGGAGATTTGGAGAAAGAGGGAGAAACCAGCCCCAGACTGACTCTGGTCTCTGTGTGTTCTTAAGGGAAATTGCATTTGATGTAGAGAGATGCATCTGGAAATATTGTGTGTGTATCTGTTATCCTCCCAGTGAACATCCCCCACTGGTGCCAGTGGTGAGGATTGAGGGTCCTTGATTACTAGTCCAGCTGTGGGTCATCACAGACACCATCAGTAGTGTCTCTATGTATGCACACACACACACCTAAATGGCAATAAAATCAAATATTCCCCCAAATAATCCCTTTTGTAGTTTGTCGATTTATCCAGAAGTACTTCACCTACATCAAAATGAATTAAAAATTATTCATTTCCTAAGTGATCCCTTCAGTGGTATATCCATGTGTACACAGACACCAAAATGAAACCTTGACCACAACAGCCCTTCAGCAGTTTGTCCAAGTATGCACAACCACTTCAATGACACAAAAATGCACAGTTTCCCAAATGAACCCTTCAGCAGTTTGTCCCAGTGTGCACAAGCACTTCACTGACATCAAAAGGAATAATGTTCACCATTGCCACCATAGCCCTGATGAACTTTTTCCATGGCTGGTCTGGATTTCTTGGAGGCTGATGAAGTTAAAGTTAGTCAAGTTGTTATCCCTCCCCCTTTTGGCCAAGGCAGGAGATCACTCAGTATTGTCTTGTACTGATATGGCTGCTTTCTCCTTTACATAAGTTATGGTCTCATCCATTTGTTGGCAAATGTAAGCCATCTGGAAGTGATACTAGTAATTGGGCTAGATAAAGTGTGGTAGATTTGACCCACTTTTCTTAGAAGAAACATATTATTGGGAGGCAAATGTTCCTCTTAACTAATACTTTTTGGAGAAATCATTGTCAAACCTTATGCATAGGCCCAGGTAGTTAATGTCCTTTTTCCCCATGCAGCTTGCTGCAACTTTTGTTACTGCTGAAAAGATAGAAAACTTATAGCAGGTCTAGGAGGGAGGGTTTGGTCATGGCACAGGGGCTAATGAACAATATCTTCTTTCCAACATGAGTTTTGAGGAAGGATCTAGTTGAAAGTTGTGGCAGCCATGCTTATAGAAATTGGAGCATGTCTTGCTGTTCTGTCCCCTCTTGTTGGCCCATTTTCCTTATATTATTTCAGCGACTCCAGTTTTCTGGTCACCCACTCAATCATTAAGTGACTGAGCGAAGTCTAATGAAAAAGCCACCTAATGCTCAACATCATCCAGGTGAAGAGCTAACGTTTCTTCCATCTGCTCGAACTTAGCTAGACACTTCCTGTGCCTTACAACAGGGAAGAAACTGTTTCACTGAAACCCCCCCCCCCCATCCAGTGCCTAAATTTTCAATTTTATTTCAGAAATTTGAAGTTTATTATATTTGAAAAACATGGCATCCGGCCACCTGTCCTCCTGTCATATCATTTACTTTACACAACTTCTGCATTTCATAAAGTATGTGTAATAATGTTGAATTTCAAAACCTTAGCTGATATTTCTTAAGGCAGCTTTATACAACATTTAAGGCTATTAAATATTTTATATTATGTGTATATTACACAGTCTATTACATATATTTATTACATATGTTTATTACATACTTCTACTATATATTTCTATTACGTGCCATGTAAGGCAATTTAAGTGTTTAGCTATTTAGAATACCTTTGTAACTGCTATAGGTTGCACAGAATGATGCTCAAGATAACTGTAAATCAATTAGGTCTCTTGAATAAATGCCTTGATGGATATAACTGCCTGGAAGCTGAAAAAGGACTTTGAGGATGTATCTACCTAACTTGTCGATAAACAATAAATAAAGGACACAGGCAGTATAGTGCTGTTTTCTCCCTGATGCCAATACACTGAAGATCAAGAATGTGTACTTCTGGCAGTGCATTCAAGCAAATGTCAGCAATTACTTAGGTCCTAGAGAAACTTCTGAAGAGAGACTTGCTTTTTCATCTCTTCAAATCTGTCTTTCCTCCAGTGTGACAAGAGCAGAAAACAGCCATTTTACTTCTTATCTCATGCACCACCTAACACAGGCAGTTATGTGTAAATGTTGACCACAACTCCTGCTGATTATGTAACATCCATTAGCTTTGCCAGTGGTTTTCCCCATATTACCATGGGGGCTGCTCTACAGTTCATACTCCATATTACCATGGGGCTGCTCTACAGTTCATACTCCTTGTTATCATGGGGCTACTCTACAGTGCATACTCTATATTACCATGGGGCTGCTCTACAGCTCTACAGTTCATACTCCAAGTTATCATGGGGCTACTCTACATTTCATACTCCATATTACCATGGGGCTGCTCTACAGTTCATACTCCATGTTATCATGGGGCTGCTCTACAGTTCATACTCCGTGTTATCATGGGGCTGCTCTACAGTGCATACTCTATATTACCATGGGGCTGCTCTACAGTTCATACTCCAAGTTATCATGGGGCTACTCTACAGTTCATACTCCATATTACCATGGGGCTGCTCTACAGTTCATACTCCAAGTTATCATGGGGCTACTCTACATTTCATACTCCATATTACCATGGGGCTGCTCTACAGTTCATACTCCATGTTATCATGGGGCTGCTCTACAGTTCATACTCCATGTTATCATGGGGCTGCTCTACAGTTCATACTCCATGTTATCATGGGGCTGCTCTACAGTTCATACTCCATATTACCATGGGGCTGCTCTACAGTTCATACTCCATGTTATCATGGGGCTGCTCTACAGTTCATACTCCATGTTATCATGGGGCTGCTCTACAGTTCATACTCCATGTTATCATGGGGCTGCTCTACAGTTCATACTCCACGTTATCATGGGGCTGCTCTACAGTTCATACTCCATGTTATCATGGGGCTACTCTACAGTTCACTTGGCATTGCATTTCATCTGTAGCAATACTTTCTCATCTAATACTTTTGCAAAATATTTTCAACATGTGACAACAGAATGTTGTGCAGAGTCTGTGGTATTCCATTTAGATGTACCTGTTATTCATATTTGCTAATTTTATTTTAAAGCTTCTGACTTGCATTATTTTAGTTTCTTTGGTATGTGCAATGTGCTGTACAAACAATGCACCTTTAACCAAACAATCCAGGACTCCTCCAAGAAATGGCTTACTTAACCAGCTAGGAATATGACTTTCCTATAATTACTACTAGTTTGCATACTTTTGTGGAGTTCCTGTTATGTGCCTTTAATAAAACCATTAGATTTATGGTACATCCCTTTACACACATTACATTATCCAGATGAGAATTCCTCCTAATTATTCAGTGTTCTATAACCATAACTTTCAAAAAAATTAAAAAGTCCTCATTTTAGGCCACTGTCCAGCTCTTGATGTAAAACTCAATAATGGAAGTCAGGTTATAATAATAAGATATAAACATTTGTCCCTTTGGCCAGTAAAAATTCCACCATACACTTAGATTGAAGTTACAAAGCTTTCATTATATTGTGACCCTTAGCCTGTTACAATGTGCCTGTAGGCATCCACATTTAAACCATGATTTGTCAGTATACATCACCAAAGCATAAAAAAGTCGAGGTAAAACAGATGGCAACTTCCAGATATCCAGGTTCAGAGACTCTTATTAAAACAAGAATGTAAGGGCTTTCACAGTATCCACTACTGCTTCATCAGACAATTTCACAAGATAAAATCATTCCATTTAAATATTGAAATCATACACATACATAAAATCTTCTAAAAAACAGTGACTTGTTGCTATAGCAGTAAGAAATACACACACACACATATATATATATATATATATATATATATATATATATATATATATATATATATATATATGTATATAAATATACTTGTTACAAAAATAATGATTACAACTTACACAGACAATGTATAATCATCACCTTAGTTTCCTAGACTTATAGTTTATTTAGCATCATGCCAGGTGTGTTGTGCCTTCTATGTCGTTAAGACTGACAGGATGCTTAGACCTAGAATTAGGGAACATTTATATGACATACAAGAGCAGACTACTACAAATGTTTTAGCAAAGCATGTTATGGCAATGGGCGATACACATAATTTTATATTTTTAATTATAGAAAAAAAACAGGATAGATGACAGGAGGGGGGACATTAGAAACAAAAGTGAAGTGAATAAAGTTAAATGGATAGTTAGACTCAGAGCCAATATGGGAAAGGGACTAAATGATAAAGTCCCACTAAAACCCATACTTAAGTCTAGAAGCTAAGGCGATGATTATATATTGTCTGTGTAAGTTTTAATCAGTATTTTTGTAAAAATTATATTTATATATACATATTTTATATATACAGGTATTTCTTACTGCTATAGCAACAAGACACTTTTTTAGAAGATTTTCTGTACGTGTATCACTATACCTTTAAATGTTTAATTAGATGCAATTAATTGCAGCTGACCACATAGTATGACTTCAGTATTTAAATGGAATGATTTTTGCTTGTGACATTGTCTGATGAAGCAGTAGTGAATATTGTGAAAGTGCTTACCTTCTTGTTTTAATAAAAGTCTCTGAATCTGGATATCTAGAAGTTGCCCTCTGTTTTACCTCAACTTTTTTATGCTTTGGTGGATGATTTGTATACTGGATGAGATATTCATCTGGTTGTGCTGGTTTTATTTCTTGTTCCTGATATTTATACACACACACACACACACACACACACATATATATATATATATATATATATATATATATATATATATATATATATATATATGTATACATACATATATTTCTATATATGTGTGTATGTATGTCTAGATAGAGACAGAAATATAAATTTCTTTATATTCCATTGTGTAAAGCTTTAAATTCTTTGTGAACTTTAACAAACATTCAACTAATATGCTCTCCCCAGTTTCATGCAGCCTGGTTCTTGGCATACAGCTACTTACACACATGCATATTAGGTTTTCCTACCTGAGGTCAACCTGTCACTCTGTAATACTGACAGCTAGTCCAACATGTATAGATTTGTGTAACTGCACCGGGCATGATAGTGACACTGTATGGCCAATGTATTTATAAACTGACTGCTTATGTGATTGTCATGTGTATATCTCTGTACCATTGTTTTGCTTTCTCCTTACTTGTGTTGATGCTCATATGCATTACAGGGTATTACAGCTGGTATATATTTTCAGTTTATTATCAATTGCTGATCGCACTGTTGTTGCTGTACTATACAATGCATTTATTTCTGTGTGTCTCTTGGAATTGTTCTCCTCTGCATTTACATACTTTTATTACCCCCCCATCCTGTCTTTAGTCATCAGACCCATCCAGTATTGGCTCATTCATGTGATTTTCGTAGAAGGGAGAGATGAAAACCAGGAATCCTTATGATTACTCAGTGTGGGATTAAGAGAATGTTTCAAAGATTAGTATAACCTTCTCCTGTCATATATATATATATATATATATATATATATATATATATATAGGTTCATAGTTTAGGCTAACTGTCCTTGCAGGCCATTTTATGCCTAGCCAACTTCCCTTTTCATTAAAGTAAGTTATTCCATTTGGTAATAGATTGGCCTTACTCATCCCATGGTGAATAATTATATATCACCCCTAAATAGAATAACTGAGATCATACCATAGATAATTTGAGGGGACCAATGCATGGGATAAAGCGTTTAGGAGCTGCAACTATTCATTAGTAGTTCAGGGGGCAGTCCCGGGAGAAATATTCTGTTTTACATCCATAGATCTAAGCTGCATTTGAAAATAGACAGGGATGAACTTTGTTCTATGTGAATGAGGAGTCTCTTCCATAGCAACAATATCCTCTGCAAAATACACTTCTCCTCTCAAACCATTCTGTTGATGATGTAGAAGAGGTTTAGATCCATAGACCAAGTATTTCTATTGCCATTTGACTTGCTGATGTGCAGTAAACCCATAAGTAATGGGTTGGAGATGCCTTGTATGCCAGACACAGGTCAACTCTTAGCAGTCTGTAGTATAGTAACAGGGCTTTGACTTGGTCCAAGTAAGGCATGTTGTCTAGGCCAGGTAGCCTTTTAGTACGGTATCTCTTTGTGGGTGCTCTAGCTGTTGTATGTGTCTGGACAGATACACGGCAAAGTGGTCATTATATTCAATGACTGGCCTAATAAGGGCAGATAAAAGGGGAAAATGATATCCCTAGATCTGGACAGACTCCCATTGTTTATAAACTGTACAATATAAGAGGACTTTCTTATAACAAAAGATGCATGTTGGTCAAATGTTAGGTCACTGTTCACATAAGTTCTCAAATCCCAAACAACTGGGTTAACTCTTAGGGATATATTGTCAATGTGGTAGTTCCCTCAGGTCGATGACTTCCCAAAGGATACAATAATGCATTTTGTGGCACTTAGTGTAAGACCATGATTTTGACACCATTTTTTTTTTTTATTTGAGACAAACCTTCCTGCAGGATGGCTAAGTTATTGGGGATTTCAATTGCTCAGCAGATACCTTACCAGACCTCCAAATAGTAGCCCAACAAGCTTTTAATGATATAGAAACATATCTAAGTTGTTTTTCTTTTGGCTTTTCCCAGTTAGGGGTCACCACAGCGGAACTCCAGTCCGCTAATGATTGGCAGTAGATTTTTACAGTGCCGAGGTGCCAGCTCGACACCCAACCTTCATTGAAGGCATGCCCATTCACGCATGTCTTTCAAACACTACTCGACCATGGGGAGGACATGCAGACTCCACACAGAAGGCGCTCCAGCTGAGAATCGAACGGGAGAACCTCTTGCTGTGAGGTGACAACGCTACTGCTGCACCACTGTGGCTTATAGAAACATATCTAAGTAAATCACATCTAAGTAAATCACAATTAATCCTCAACCCCAAAAAGACACAATGTATTTACCAGTAGCAAACAATCACTGACCACCCCACCTTTCACTATTCTCTCAGCAAACAACACAGTCATCCAACCAGTTGAGCATACAAAACTCCTTGGAGTGACAATTGACAACAAACTCAGATTTGAACAACACATAGCCACCATAATTAAGAAAGTTCACATCAAACTTGGCTCACTGTACAGAAGCAAGCCATTTCTCACTGACAATACCAGACTAGCCATATCCGGAACCTTCCTCCTCTATATGTTCCTATATGTTTCCCCCTCTTTACCAACTTAAAAAAATCAGACTTAACCAAATTGGAAACTTGCTACAACAAAATAGCCCATTTTGCTGCCAACCTTCCCCACCAAACCCACAACTGTATAACTCTACATAAATTAAATTGGCTCAAGCTACCTAACCTACTTTGTCTCTACAAACTTAAATTCACACACAATATAATCTTCCATCCTGACAATTGCCCATCCCTCAAGGAACTTGCTGTTTCCTACTCATGCCCATAAAGTCTAAGATCTGCAGACAGAAACATTCTCACAGTAAACAAAGCTAACAACACTCACGGCAAAGCCCTATTCTCAAATCAAATAGCCAAATTATGGAACTGTCTACTCCTCACCCTCAAAAACACATCTGACTCTGCCAGTTTTAAACAACTACTATTTGAACATCTATCCAAGAACTGGTATTGCTCCTGTGCCAAACCTGACTGACAAGATATCTATAACTTTCTCAACACACTGTCCACTTCTTACCTCATTTTCTGCCTCCCTCAGTGTTTATTACTACTCAAAAATAAATATATATATGTAAAGGAAATTTCATTTGGTCATAATTATTATTTAATATGTACACACTACTAAATTTCTTTTTTTCTCACAGTGATCTTCACCAAAATGCTTGTGTTTTTCTTTTTGAACCTGTATCTACTAGAAAACTGTATTGAATACTTCTTTGTATAGAGTAACTAGAAGATGTGTATTCTGCACTTTATGTATACTATTGTACTATCTAATTATTGTATATTGTTTATATTTCTGTGAAGCTTTACTCCCTGGGCCTCTGCTGAAAATGGGCTTCTGGCCCAGTCAAACTTTTCTGGTAAAACAAATGTGAATAAATAAATAAATAAATAAAATTAGTCAGCCAGAGCCCTTTTGTATTGACTTTTATTTAAAATAAAAGTATATGCCAAACAGTAGAGGTCCCAGCACCGAACCCTGGGGGACTCCACTGGTGACTGGTCTCTTTGTGGAGTTAACTTCCCCAGTTTTGATTATCTGCATCCTATCTGTGAGTCAGTTGTCAATCTAGCTCATATATATATATATATATATATATATATATATATATATATATATATATATATATAAAACATAGAATATTTATAGAAGTATGTTTTTTCCTTTGGAAGCAGTTACATGATGAAATACTTTAATCACTCTTCACAATTATTTGACTTTACTGTCTACTGTTATTAGTCAAAGATGAAGTAAACTTTATTGTCATTCAGAAATCACACAAGTGCAAAAGCTGAATGAAATTCTGTATCTCTGGACATATAGACTATTTTCACAGACATTTACACATATAACACCTAGCTATTGCATCATGGGCATGCAGGTAGACAGACTAATATTGCACATAATTATAAATACATTTTAACACTTTTTGAACTGAACACTTACTTGCATGAGACTTTAGTATTGCACAAGTACTTGGTTAAGACATTGCATAGGGCTATCAGTAATGGAGCACATCATTTAAAAATTAAATCTTAAAACAGGTCTCTTGTCTTCAGTGAATCAGGAGGGATTTTCAGACATAGCTATGGTGTCCACTGAGAATAAAGTGGAACAAATAGCATAACAATTTACCATTGCCTCTGACTTTGCAGCCAATAGACATATTTAGTGCATCTGATATCTTATCTTTGTGAATGCTTGAGTTTCAAAGATGCATTGAAGTAAGGGTCAGTTAAAAGGCTGAGATAGATGGTTTTATTCTTTTACCACATTGAGTTAATAGAAAAGCATATTTTGTATCTGATGAGTATTGACTTTTTTAGTTAATATACTGTGTGCTAGCCTACTGAATGTTTTTGGTTGATTTTTGTTGAAATATCCACTGAAGGTAAGTTATCTCCTTGAGAACTCTGATAGATGCTATGCTCCATCCCACACTCTATAAGTTAAGCCTTTGCTTACACTGAGCATGCCTGAGATCTTTAATTGTTGGCTGTGGTAGTGATCAGCAAATAGCTGGGGATGAAGTGCATTATGGCTAGTCATGTAAATGATGGCATGAGACTAATCAGCAAGAGGCAAAGCATAAGAAAAATGGGTGCGACTAGTGGCAGTGTGGTTATCTCTCCAAGAAAATGTTTACCTTATTTTGTATAGAGGTTCATCACAATGTGACAACATTAGCGCTAAATCTCAAGCTTTTCCCTGAAAAATATGTAGCATGAAATATGCTAAATAAAGTTATGAGATTTATATGTACTAGCAAAAGAACTGGGGGGAGATGCCAATGAGGGAAGGAGTATAAATGGGTAGTAACTAATGTACCAATAACAATCCATGGTAGCATTCCCAAGCTGAGACTTGCTAGGCTCCTCAAAATTCTAATACTAGCTTTGGAGGTATATCTCCATTTTGTAAATTGTTCTCAGCATTCTCCTCTAATCTTTTCCCCTTTAATTACAGATCAGTATATCAGGACAGGAAAAAATATACATTTCTCCTTTTGAAGGTTTCACACAGGTCCTGCACCCCCACTCCCTGCTTTTTACTTTCTTTTTAAATGGATTTTGGTTGCACCCCATTGCTGATTAATATCAATTGTTATGTCCTCCATCTTCTGTGCCCATCACCTCCAGGCAATTGACAAGCTTTCCCCTCATGGAAAATAAGACAATGACACTGGCTAGTGAGGATTGTGAAATCCCTCCTCTGAGCAATTAATCAAGTAGCCTGAATCCTCATCACTGACTCCAGTGAGGGATATTCACTTGGAACAAAGATAGATACACGCAATATTTCCAGATGCAGCTCTCTGCATCCAGCACAATCTCCCTTAAGAGCACACAGAGAACACACTCAGTCTGGGGGCTGGGTTTCCTTCTCTGCCTCTCCAGGCCCCCAGTAAAACTCACTGCTGGCACAGTTGTAATGTTGAGTCCTCAGCTGAGTGTCCAAGCCGAGTCCTCCACCACTCTCTCCATGAAACCAGTGCTCTGTGTCCCTGCTCCAACTTGCTGGCACACACGTTCTTTGAGATTTGATTTACACACACACACACACACACACACACACACACACACACACACACACACACACACACACACACACATCTAGAAAAGGCTGGCACAGATTTTCTAGCTATACCCCTCTGCCCAGACTATAACATAGTTACTGCCACTAGACAGTCCTCTAACAAGGTTACCCAATTATACTGAGTGAAATAATACTAATACTCATACAAATGGTAGTGTTTGACCTATGTGGCAAGGCTCTCGGGAGTGGACACAGTGTCACCAAATAAATATAAGTAATCTCAAATGTTAAAATAGTCTCTAAAGAACCAGCCATAATGAGAATTTTAAATCTATTTCATAATAAATAATAAAAGAACATGAAAATACTAAATATCTATTTATAATAAACACTAGAGTTTCATTCACAGGAAATATTCAAATAACACAGATGAAGAGATTCACACAGATACAGAAAAAAGTACTTAACTAATCTCATTAAATTTCCTGACTGATCTAAAGAATTACTATTCCCTGGTTACTTAGAAAAGCAAGGCAAGATGAAGTGGATGAGTGATTTTTCTATGTCAGGTTACAAAACCAGACTGCTCTGAGATTTCAGTCTCATCAAGTATTAAAACATCATTTCAGTCCTGGATTGCAGACTGACATTACATACATCTGGTCATCTGACTTCTGGTTCCTATACTATCCCCCTTTACAAGAAACTGAACCAGAATCTTGCACATATGTGTTACCATACACACAGACAGAGCTTTACTAATACATGTTATAGTATATGGAAGCCATAAAACCATTTCACCACTTCCACCCTACCAGGGTAGCAATTATTTCACTGCTAAAGACAATACAGAAGGCTTCCTGGTATAGACTTTGTCTCTGGCTGCACTGAGGCCTGCAAGATAAAATCATTATGGCCTAAATTAAGTAATTTAATTTCAAGCTATTTTTCAAAGTTAGATGGACTGAGATTAACCTCTTTTCTTCCAGTACAATTTGTTACAATCTATTCATTTCAATAGTTACCATACAGTCTGACATACAGGCAAATTTCTTTTTCGGTCCAGCAGGACCCAGGGTTGGTATATTTTTTAACACAAGCAACTTTACAAATACATTTTAACACAAGCACCTGTATGATTCAGTTTGATACAAAAATGACATATAATTCTCTACACAACTCCAGCTAGCTATGCTGGCATATGTTACACATCCACTGCCCTACTTCTCCAGGCATAGCTGACAATACCTCACATAATCACAAGGACCATCTTTGTGTAAGAATTAGGGATTAAGCAGAGAGGAGGACCCAATATGGTACTCTTGTACCGCCTAGTATGGTACTGTACTGATGAGTGTAAAGCTATTTTGTTTATAACCTCTACACAGTGCCACTCAGTGCTAAACATGCAATGATGTCTATATAAATCTAGACCACCATACCTCTCAACAGTCCAGCTTTTCACAGAATGTCCAGATTTTCTGTCAAATAATTGAGGACTAAAGTCAGAAAATAATAGCAGTCATTTTGGGTTTCAGACTTCATACCCTTCTGAAAATTCATGATAACGTATGTTAGTCTACCAACTTTCTAATTTTATAAGAGCAATATTTAAAAATTGTTCCTGTTTTTGGGCCTTTTACCCCAATTATTTATGGGTTTGTTCAGATTTCTTGTGTTAACAGGTTGAGAAGTCCACAGATGGACTGCCAGTGAATTCCCATGCTTAACGGCAGGCCAATAATCTCCAGTCTTTAAAGACGGCTGTAAGTGGAGGATCACTCCCTTCCTTTTGGGAAGGGTGAAACTGCATCCACTCAGCCACAAATACTAGTCAATCTACACTTCATTCCATTCTGCTCTGCATGTCTAGCAGCTAGGCCATTCCTAGTCATGGCTTCCAAGGTTTACTTGCTACGTGCAGCTATAGTGACAGACACATTACACACCTAACCACTGGAGTTTCATACTATACAAATACTTTGGTAGTAATATAGATGTCAGTCCCATCTACATCAAGTCTGATGGGATGTATCCCAAAGCAAAAAACTTAAGTTTATTTGACATTCTGGGATATACCAAAAAAAAAAAAAAACAGATATCTGGCCTCTACAAACATGCTAACAAACAAAATAAATAAATAAACAGATAAATATTGTGAATATTGACGTATTTTGTATTATTTATTTATTGTGGCTAGTTTGATTCCTTAAAACCAGCAGTGTGCAGGGCTGCCTCTGAGTATATTGGTTACTATGAGACTTTTGTCATACTTTGCCCTGCTCCATTGTAGATGAACATCTGTAGTGTTTGCATTTCTTGCCAACTAAGGATCTCTCCCCTGTGTGGCACAACATGACTGGTTATTTTTAATTCTTAAGCTAGTTCTCTGCAATGTGCTTAAGGAACAGTTTACGTAAAATAGTTCTGTGTTTCTTCTCCTGCAGGTCTCTAATTAGGATGTAGTAGCACCAAAACTAAAACTTATAACTGCACTTTTTTGTTGATATTCAAAGAAAGGGCAACTATTAATCTGACATTCATAGGTTCATAGGTTCATAGGTACGTACTAGGCTCTTGGCCCTAGGGCCTATACAAGCCTAGCCAAAAAGGTACCTTGGCTTTCGCCACCCAACAAAATTATTTTCCTATGCCCCTGTCAAGTAGAATCACAGAAGTGATCCCTGAGGTGAATTTCCTATCTCCCATCCAATCATCAAGATTTTTCTTGAAGATTGATAATGAGGAGCTTTGTTTGATATAGATAAGTAGTTTGTTCCAGAGTATGGGACGTCTCTGGGACAGGAATCTATCCCTCCAGCATGTTCTGTTTATTGTGGTGACAAGGTTTAGGTCCCTAGAGCGTGTAGCTCGGAGGGATTGTGATTTATTTAATTGGAGCATGTCCAACAGCTCTGGGTTTGACATAGCTTTGTATGTTAGGCAGAGATCGCCTCTGAGTAGGCGATATGCGACGGAGTAAAGCTGGAGTTTTTTGAGATGGTCTGCGTAAGGCATCTGTTTGAGGCCAGTAATCCTCTTTTGCGGCCTTTCCAGTTGTTGTAGATATTTTGTGAGGTACATACCAAAAGGGGCGTTGTACTCTATAATGAGTCTAATGAGTGATGAGTAGAGGGAAACAATGACCTCTTTTTTTCTGGATGAGAAACCTTTTGTGATGAGGTGTACCACATAGAAAGATTTCCTGACCACTGTGGCGATGTGATTATCAAAGGACAGACTACTGTCCACCTGTGTCCCAAGGTCTCTTATCACACTTTTGGTGTTAAGTAGACTACTGCCTATGTGGTAGTTCATGAGTACAGAGTTTTTACCAAAGGGGATGACAATGCACTTTTTGGCATTGAGCTTGAGACCATGTCTTTGACACCAGGCATCTGTCTCAGTGAGGCCCTTTTGTAGGATGCCCACATCATTAGGAGTTTCGATTATGGATCCTAGTTTGCAGTCATCTGTGAATTTAGTTAGCCAAAGACCGTCTGTGTTAGCCTGTACTTTAGAGAAGTAGATACCAAACATAAGAGGACCCAGGACTGAACTCTGTGGTTCTCCACTTGTCACTGGTCTGAAGTCTGATTTGGAGTCTGCTACTTTCACAGTGTGGGTTCTGTCAGTAAGCCAGTTGGCAACCCCTCTTGTGACATAGATATTTATACCTAGTTTAGTAAGTTTATCTATAATTCCAGAGTTGGGGGTGGTGTCGAACGCCTTGGAGAGATCTAGATAGGCTGTGTGAACCACCTTACCCTCATCTATGGCTTTGGTGACTACTTCAAAGAAGTCTATCAGGTTTAGGAGACATGATCTGCATTTTACAAACCCAAACTGTGTGGGGTCCAGAGTTTGGGGATCTCCATTGTCTTTGTTTATGAGTTCCATGATGATACGTTCCATGGCCTTGCAGACGAGGCTTGTCAGGCTAATGGTGCGGTAGTTCCCGAGGTCTATTGTGGCCCCCCCTTTGTGGAGTGGGATAACTGTCACGGTGTGCCATTCAATGGGCACAAAGCCTGAGGTGAGGCTATGATTGAACATGGTACTTAGGTGGGGTGCCAGTTCATTCTGTAGTTCATGTAGAAGACAGCCTGGGATGTCAGGTCCCATGGATGCTGTGTTCTTCGCTTTGGAGAGTGAGGTTTTTACCTGTGCAGCTGTGATTACAGGAACTTTACTTGGACTCCAAAAACATACTGGTAGTTCCACTTTAATTCAATTTATACAATGATGCAAGTACAGTCCCTTTGATTTTATGCACTGTCTGTCAAACAGTCAGCATAATACATTCCTGATGTTCTTTGTGTTTCACTGTTACAGTCATTACATTTGGGTTATCTACTTGCAGTAGCCCTCAGTCGGCCTGATTAACAAAGTCTTGGGTCCTACGTTGGTTGCTGTCTCTTCTTCCATAATGTCAGGTCATCAGGGGTATAAAACATGCAGCCGACGTCATTACACCAGTCTTTCTTGCCATGCGGTGCCCGAAGCAGATGCAGTTCACAAGTGCCAGTCGGCCGACTCCTGAAATTTTCGTTTTCGAGTTTCAGAACCGAAGTCTTCAACTAAAAGCTAAGTACCCCATTGGGGAAACTTTTTCTTGCTCTAATCCGATGTCAGTGAAAGTAAATAATTCCATTTCTTGTGGAAAGCAAATACCTTATAAAGATTTTCATTCGCACTGTATTCCTTGCCTAGGCCCTGACCACAATGTACCTCGCTGTCAGTTTTGTGCCTTATTTAAACCACAAACTATCTGTTGTTGGTATATTTGTGCTTCTAAATATTTTAGTTCTCAGTTCAATTATCCTGATATGTCTTCGGTAAGCCATCCGATTACCGACATTCCGAAAAAAATGCAAAGATAAAGACAGAGACAGGCTGCCTAGTTCGCCAGTATTCAGTGAGGCGCTTTCGCAGCCCCTGATACCCGCTACTTCAGATTTGCAGGCCTCTAATGAGACCCATTCGGAGTCCAGTATGCCGTGAGATGCTTCAACTGTGAAACCTGTGGATGTCTCTACCTTAGATGGGTCCGGAGCCGCTGTGCAGGCACCAGCTTCTGAGGGTGTATTGAAGCCTACTGACTTGCAATATTAAACCGGCGCCATCTTCTTCTTCAAGACCTAAAACTCGAACCATGCCTAGAAAACTGATACCCAGACTGCATAGCCAGGCCTCTATGCCAAAAAAACAAATGATAAGAATGGCTGAAGACCTTATTACTTTAATCAGGGGAAGCCAACCTTCCCCCTCTAAGAGACCTAGGACGGAGTTTGCTTATGATACTTCTGATCAGGTTTCTGAAATTTCTATTTAATCTGATGACTGGGATTTACCCATATCTAGCTATGAGCATTCTGATGCTGAGAACTCTATTCCCTCTGCTTCCCCCCCAGAGGATCTTTCTTTTGGTGAAACCTTGCATACTCTCAGGGAGCATTTTCGTTGGGAAAGTCAGGATTTCTCTGATTCTAAAAATAGGCTTAGGGATTTCTTACTCCTGCCCCAGCACAGGCCTTTAGCTATACTTCCTGTACTGGACATTGTTGATGATGCCTTTTCTGAATCTAGCTTGGCCCCTGACTCTTTACCTCCTGCTTCCAGAAAACTTGATAGATATTACAGGGTTCCTGACTCTCACAAGTTCCTTTTCAAAAATTCTATTGTGGATCCTGAAACCGTTTCACAGGGACCCAAGGGCATTAAAGCTACTACTGCCACAAATCCTACCCCCTTTGACAGAGATTCCAGGGCACTGGATAGATGGGGTAAGAAGGTATACACTTCTGCAACGTTGGCCATTAGGGCCTTGAATTGCCAGTTTCATATGTTAAAGTATCAACAGCATATTATTGGATTGCTTAAACAGAAAATGATGTTGATTCCTGATTGTGCTGAAAATAAAGATTTACAGGATTTAATGCATTCTGCTGAACAAGTTGGTAAACACACATTGCAATGTGGTTTTGATTCACTAGAGGCATCTTGCAGGGCTGCGGTAACTGAGTCTGTATTTAGAAGGCATGCTTGGCTTAAGGAGCAATCCTTGCCAGATCATGTTAAAGTGAAATTACTGGATGCTCCCTTAAATCAGGACTGCCTGTTTGGCAATAAGGCAGAAGAAGTTCTTAAAAAGATGGAGGAAAGAGCCAAATCTATGCAAACTGTTAAAGATTTTTTACAAGTACAACCTCCAAGATTTAGTAGGTATTGGCCTTCTAAGAATTGGTCCTTTCCTGCCTCTTCTAGACTTTCTCAGTCCAAACCCAGATCCAGCAGAGCACTCAGGCTTCAGTCCCAGGGGACACACAGGACTAACCAGTGGAGGGCTTCCACTTCCAAATCTGGGAGTAATAAAACTCCCCCCTATGGTAAACTGTCTCAATGACTTTGTTTTAAAACTTCCAAGCACTTCTCAACTGACTGCCCCTTTGGGGGGGAAATATTGCACTTCATGCAAAGAACTTGGGGACTCATTACCCAGGACAAATGAGTTTTAAATATAGTGTCCCAAGGATACAGATTTCACTTCTAAACATTACCAACTCCAAGTGGTTGGCCGGATCTACCTCCAAATCAGTGGGCAGAGGCCCAAAAGCAAGTACTCTCTCTCTTAAGCATAGGGTCTATTCAGTTGGTACCAGAAGAGGAAAAGGGACAAGGTTTCTACTCAAAATTTTTCCTGGTACCCAGAAAAGGCAATTCATAGCATCCTATCCTGGACCTGTCTACTCTAAACACCTTTTTTGGTGATTCAAAAAATCTGACTCTTCACCAGTTGCTTCCTATGCTAAGCAAAGATGCCTGATGGCAACACTAGATTTAAAGGAAGCATACCTGCACACCCCAATCAGGGAATCTTGCAGAAGATACCTACGCTTTAAAGACGGCTACACATACTATCAGTTCTCTGCACTGCCCTTTCGCTTATCTACTGTGGCCAGGGTATTCACAAAGTGCCTAGCTTCAGTCATTGCATTCTGCAGGCAAAGAAATATTCAAATATACCCATACCTGGACGATTGTCTAATTCAGGCAGAAAACCAGGACATACTTTTGAATCATCTGGTCTTTGTACAAAGGGTGCTAACTTGTCTGGGATACACCACAAATTAAAATAAATCACACCTGGTACCCTGTCAACAAATTATATTTCTAGGAACCAAGCTTGAATACAACTTCCCAGATGGATTGCCTCAAGCCAGAGAAACAAATACACTTGACAACCTACTTCAAACAAGTGGCCACAAAAACCATGCTGTCTGCAAGACAAATACTACAAGCCTTGGGGTTCATGGCCTCCTGTATTCTTCTAATTCCATATGCAAGACTGCATATGAGGAAACTACAATGGTATCTAAAAAGCCTATGATGTCAACATTCTCAAGACCTGGAAACAATGATTTCTATCATTCCTTGCCTACGCCTAGAGTTCCTCTGGTGGGCAGAGGCCTGCCACCAGAACAAGGAACTACCATTCACACTACCCCCTGCCACCCAAACCCTAACAACAGATGCATCAGACTATGCATGGGGTGGCGCACCTGGCAGGGAAGTGCATTCAGAGCAAATGGAACCCAATTCAAATGCACCTTCACATCAATCATAAAGAAATGTTAGCTGTACAGAATGCTCAGACAGCCTTCAAGGACCACATTCTTCCAGGACAATTAATGGTAAAGACGGACAACACCACTGTTATGTGGTACATAAACAAGCAGGGGGGTACACATTCTTACCCCCTCTGCAGACTAGCCATGGCATTGTGGAACACAGCCTTGAGCTCAATTCCTGCCAGGAAAACTAAATACACTGGCAGACGGACTAAGCAGAAACCTCATGGACCCACACGAGTGGAAACTGGAACCAAGGATTTTCACCATGTTGACAAGCAAATGGGGGAGCCCAGATATAGACCTGCTTGTCTCCCCCCAGAACTATCAATTGGAAAAATTTTGCACAAGGACACCCCACAGATAAGCTTGGAAAGTGGATGCTCTGTCCTTCAGCTGGAAAAAACCTATCAGTTTATGCCTTTCCTCCTCTGCCTCTGCACTCCAAAGTACTACTAAAGATCAAACAAGACAAACCAGGGATGATTTTGATTGCACCACACTGGTACCCCCTCCTGCACAGTGTGTCACTGTTGGCCCTATGGCACCTGCCTCAGACTCCTACCCTGATGTCTCAGCAGGAGAACCAGATTCTGTACCCTCAGCTTCAAACACTGAACCTAGCAGCCAGGCTAATTACCTAAGCTCTCCTTTACCATCCCCCAATAAACCAGTGATGGATGCCATTTTAGAGGCAAGGAGGCCTAGTACTAGAAAATCTTATGCTAAAAAATGGAAAAGATTCTGTGCCTGGAACCAATCTCAAGGGATGAGCACAGCAGTGCCCAATTTACCTCAGATTTTACAATACTTAACTGAGATTCCTCACAAGGGCCTGTCTTTTTCCTCAATAAAAATTCATGCCTCAACCATTTCAGCTCATTATAACATAGAACGTCCCCTCTCCTCTCATCCACTGCTCAAGCAGTTCCTCACAGGGTCAAAAAATTTAAGACCACCCAGGAGAGCTTCAACTCCAGCCTGGGACCTTAACTTTGTATTGGAAGAAACTCACCCTTCCTCCTTTCGAGCCAGTTGCTATTGCAGATTTAAAATTCTTTTCTTGGAAAACAGCTTTCCTTTTAGCCATCACTTCAGCAAGAAGGGAATCTGAATTACAGGCCCTTATGGCAGTGGAGCCTTTCATCATCTTTCATGCAGACAGGGTGTCCCTCAGGACCAATCCCTCTTTCATGCCAAAGGTGGTATCCAGTGTGGCCTTTAATCAGTCCATTCATTTGCCAACCTTCTTTCCTAATTCACAGAACAAAGGGGAATGGATACTGCACTCCTTAGATGTGCACAGACAACTTAGATTCTACTTGGACAGGATTAAACCTCAAAGGAAATCTGAACAACTGTTGGTGGCATTTGCTGCAGGGACAGAGGGGAAGGCTATTTCAAAGCAAACCATCTCCAAATGGAAAGGGCATTGCATTAATTTCTGCTATAAGCATAATGAAAACCCTATCCCACAGGGGATCAGACCCCACTCAACCAGGGCTGTATCTACCTCTACAGCCTTTCTCAGAGGCGTACCTACAAGGGACATCCTAGAAGCTGCTACCTGGAATTCTATACATACTTTCACCAAGCATTACCATTTTCCAATTTTCTCTAAATCCAGAGCTGGCTTTGCCACTGCAGTTTTGCAGGGCCTTATAGCTGGTCCTAATGCTATCTAAATTCCTCCTGTCATTCTTAGCTTTCGGAATCTACCCAAATGTAATGACTGCAATAGTGAAACACAAAGAACATATTACAGTTGTGTACACTTACCATAAATGTAGATGTTCGAGTGTATTCACTGTTCCAGTCCTAGTTACCCTCCCTCCAGCCCCCTTACTTCTTTTGGCTATACCTCTTCTCTCCTTTTCAATGCTTAAAAGCTTTTTGGTGTATTTGCTTTTTTGTTGGAGGTATAACCTTGTATATTTATAGATTTAATTGCTTCCCATTGGGGGGGACCTGACATCCGGGGCAAGGAAAACTGATGTAATGATGTCGGCTGCATGTTTTATACCTCTGACGACCTGATGTCACAGAAGAGACAGCAACCGACGTAGGACCCAAGACTTTGTTAATCAGGCCAACTGAGGGCTACTGCAAGCAGATAACCCAAATGTAATGACTGCAACAGTGAATACACTTGAACATCTACATTTATGGTAAGTGTACACAACTGTACTTTCTGAACACTACAACCTCTTGAATAATATGGCTTAAACTGTGATAATTTGCATAGCAATTGTATTATCACTCTCTCATCTCTGAGATTTATGGTTAATAAAATGTGCTTAAATACCCATTTTTCCTCAGCCTACAAACCAGTTATTTCCTGCTTTGTATTAAAAATGCTGTGTCTGCAAAATGTTAGAAAAAGTGAGAGACAGAAAGAGAGAGAGATAAAATGAAGTTAATACACCAAGCTACAAAACTGCGGTTTAATATTTAATATTATTTAAATAATATAATTTAGCATTCACTCACTTCTGAGTTTTAATAGTGTATGTTAATTATGCTTTTATTTGTTTGTTTATTTTTAAGAGAGTGAAGAGTTAAATATGTCATTAAAAAATCGTTGTTCTTTGTTAAAATTTGGAATTCGTATTTAAGTGGAAATGAAAGAAAATTAGCTGCGGCCTTTGACTTGGGAGTTGGAGGTAACATTGAAGGATAGTGGAGCTCTGGTTCTTGTGAGAACTTAATAAAAACTGAGTTTTAGAAGATGACATAGGATTCATTAGCAAAGTACACTGAAAATTATAATATGTAAATCAACAGACATTAGATGTTCATAACAATCTCTGTATGAGTTATTTGCATACTGAAAGTTGCCGAAAGGAGCATTATGTCATGAAGCATTGTTACACATTGAGCAGGGGGAGAGAGCATAAAACCATATCAAGTGGTATAGGTACCCACAATTAACAAAAAAGTATACTGGCTGATGCAATATGCAATGATTAATGTCACTCTACAGAGAGTGCTAAACATGAAGTAATTCAAAACATTTTTGAAGACAATTCACATCTGTACAAGTCCTTGGCTTTTACTGATAGAAATGATAGGCACAGTTCTTACAGCAGTAGCAATACGTATATGCCATATCACTAAACTCCATGCACTAACCTGCTAAGTTTAAAAAATACATTTAAAATGACATAGTAGGTTCATAGGTGTATAGTAGGTTACTAGGCAAGAGGCTTTAGAGCCCTTACAAGTCTAGCTATGTTAATCACAAGTTGCCCCATCTGTTCTTATTAAATTACTACATTTTGTAGAGCTAGTCTATGGTCAACAGTGACTCCCCCTGTCCAAGAGGTACATGGGTGCCACCCTCAGGGTAAATTTGCAGTCTCCCATCCATTTGTCCAGGTTGTACTTGAATAGGATCAGTGATAAGCTCTGCTTCAAGTGAACGGGAAGTTTGTTCCAGAGGAGTGTCAGTCTCTGGTGGACATATTTGTCTTTCCAGCATATTATGTTAATGTGACAGGCTAGGTTAAGATCCCTAGAGCAACTGTCTCTTGTGCCATTAGATTTGTGCATATACAGCTTATCCATCAGGGCAGGGTCAGAGACCACCCTGTAGGCCAGGCACAAGTCTCCTCTAAGCAGCCTACATGATACAGAGTACAGTGTCAGGATTTTTAGTCTATCCACATACGCAATAGTTTGGAGGCCCTGTATTTCTTAGTAAGGAACTCCTGTGTTCTGTCCAGCTACTGCAGGTATCTGCTGAGGTACATGCAAAAGGGATCACTGTACTCTGTTAGTGGTCTAAGGAGGGTCGAGTACAGTGGGCTATAACACCTTTAGACCTAGACGTGATGCAGAACATAGAATGCTTTCTTTACCACAGAGGAAACTTGGTGGTTGACATTCAGATTGCTATCTATCTGTGTTCCTTGGTTTCACACCAGTGGTATGAGTTTAGGGGAGTGTTGTCAATGCTATAGTTAGTGAGGCATTCTACTTTGCCAAAGGGAACAATAGTGCACTTGTTGTGTTTAGTTTTAGACCATGGCTTTGGCACCAGTCATTTGTCCGTGTTAGCCCTTTCTGTAGTATGTTAACTTCATTGGGGAACTTCACCCAAACTGCAATAATCAGAAAACCTGGCAAGCCAAAGGCCGTATAATTTAGCTTGGACTTCTAAGTAGATTCCTAACAGTAAAGGATCCAGCACAGAACCTTGGGGTACACCACTGGTGATGGGTCTACTGATAGAGGTGGAGTCACCAACTTTGACAGTATGCATTTTGTTAATGAGCCATTTGGCTATCTATCTAGTGACATAAGAGTTGATTCCTAACTGAGAGAGTTTTTCAATGATACCCAAGTGGAGGATTGTGTCAAAAGCCTTCGCCAAGTCAAAATAAGTGATATGCACTCTCTTACCTTCATCCAGGGCTTTGGTGACTTTCTTGAGGAAGTCCACCAGGTTTAATAAGCATGATCGACTCTTAACAAAGCCAAATTGAGTTGGGTCCAGAGTTTGAAGTTTGCCTATGTCGTCATTGATAAAGCCCATGACGAGTCTCTCCAGCTTTCCACCACTCATAAACTGGTTTATAAACTTTATGACTGTCCAGCTCTAAGCTCCATATTATGCCTGTATAATCCAGCCCAAAATCTTCGCTCTGGGCACCAATATCTGCTCCAAATACACAAACCAAACCTCCCTGCAGGCCAGTTACTATACGCGTGGACCATCTCCAAAGTATAGAATAACCTTCCAGCCTCAATCTGATTACAACCAACACCATCTATCTTGAAATCTGCTCACCACAGCCACCTCTCCCCTACATGGATATGTAACTGTTCATGTCCTTCTTCAGCGATTACTTAAATTTTAACCTTCTCATAAAATCACAAAACTCTGTCTGTACCCAAATTCTCCAATATACTCCATTATAACTTTGCACCCCTAACTCTGTGTATACCTTGTTTTCCCAATGGTCATTTTACTCTGTAGAAATACTTGCATTTATGAAACTTTTATATACTGCTGTTTTGTGCAATTTATAATTTTATATGTATTATTGGCAGGTTGTATTTTTTGTGTCACTGATACTTGTTACTGTGAGCAATACTGAATTTTGTTGTCATTTCTATTTGTTACTGTGGAGCTTTTCTCCTCATGTCTCCACTGAAAATGTCCTAGCATGGCCCGCTGGACTTTCCCAACAAACAAATGTTAATAAATAAATAAATAAATTAATTAATAATTTTCTACACAGTTGGTTCCGAGTGTTTGTTAATATGTACATGACGTACTTACTCAGCTTATTTCTTCCAGCTATATAACTTGCATGTTGTACTTGGTAACAGTGTAAAACTCATCACAAATTCAACTCATTTAGATTACAGTTTATTGAAAGTGAGCCCTTTCTCTTACCTTGATGCATACTTGCAGTTTGCATATTTAAGTTAGAATTGGGGGTAAGCTGTTACACCCTAAAAATTATGTTATTCTTATTTAGGGCTTACATCTGACAAGTTTTGCTTTGATGATGAGCTTATAATGGGCTGTTATTAATCCAATATATATGTTATGCTGTAGTGCATGGGCTACCATGATTATGCTCTGAAATCAAGTCAAAGATATATCTTAACCACATCTCTAGTGCAAGCCCTGACATTAACAGCACTTCAGGTTCACTAACAAAAGCTTTTTATGCACACATAAGCACTGCTAAAATCAAGCTTTCAGCTAGGGACTAACAGCAGACAGTGCTAGCTGCAAATAACAGTGGCAGAATGTAAAACTGTTTTTAAAAGATGTTAGAACTCCACTCTGACATACTTACAAACTGAAAATGTAGCAGAATGAAATGTCTAACAGCTTTTAAAATTGTTAGTGTTCAACAGAGGGGAACTTTGTTTCTGTCTGCTATCTTTTTGAGAGCTCTAAAGTGTTTTATCAGCTTTCAAGGCTATGAAAGCCTAAAAAATACTTCAAAGCTCCAGCACTGTTTTTCTGTAACTGTTGCACATGGAACAGCTAAAACTCTCTGCACTACAAAGGATTATGATCACATCACAAATCATAAGATTTTATTAAGTTTTCTCAACATGAATGCCAAGATTCACCTCTCAAGTTTCATTCTCAAAGTGATTCATTTGACAAACATGTCATATACACATAATAGTTTGGTTATGATTAGACAGACACCTGTCCATAATCCTCTGTGTTATATATGTATGCATTTTTCTTCAAGGCCTCTACTATAAATAGACCTAGCCCAGATTAGCAATCCAGGTCAACAAGACCTGTAAGTAAATTATCTATGCATAATTTGTTTTTAATCACAGGATTCAAATAAGTTCAAGGCTATTGTAGTCTAATGACCATGTACACCTTGTTAATACCTGCCACTCAAGCTTTACCTCCTTTCTCAAGAAAAGAGACAGCAGTTAGACCTAAAACAAATTGAGAGTACCCTTCTAGTAATCCACATAACACTTGAAGGAAGATATTGATCAGTTGCAGTTCATTTGGTCAAATGTTCAAATACCTCTTGCTGCTTTTACCACCTTAAAATACTAAAGTCTCTTAGTTTCTGGTATTGCTGGCTTGTGTGTGTGTAAGAGTATTCAATACAGTGGGGAGAAGGAATTTGCCCTACTCCTGCTGCTGTTCAATGTCAGACATATGCATGGGGTGTCGTAAAGTTTGCCACTTCTGTCTTAAGAAGCGTGAACTTGGCTTTGGAGAATTTTTTTACGGTGGTTTCCTCAATGGGGGGGTGGGGATGTGGATGTGTAAGGTGATTAGCTTGTGGTCGGATCTGACCGAGAAATTAACCTCTGGTGTGGAACACCGGTTGCCCATGTTGGTAATGACCAGGTCTAGGATATTGCTGTCCCTGGTGTGGGTATGAATAAGTTGATCCAAGGCGTTGTAATTTATGAATTCCAGAAAACGTTGAGCAAAAGAGTTGGTACATGAGTAGTTTTCCCAGTTAATTGTGGGGTAGTTGAAATCACCCATTATTAGGGTAAGTTGTATCCTAATATTTTCCAGTGTATCAAGAAATGAGAAGTGGGAATCCTGGGGCATGGTGCGGGATCTGTAGCAAGCTACAATTTGGATTGCGGTCTTGCCCAAAGTTAGTTGCACTTGGATAATCTCGGATGCATTATGTTGAGCAACTAGCCTGGAGGTGTGGATATCCTTAATGAATATGGGCATGCCTCCGCCTTTAGTGTTTTGGTCCAGGTTAAGTAGCCAAAAGGGGTGGTATGAATTATAGCCTGGTAATGCAGGGGTGTTCTCTGGAGCCTTGAACCAAGTCTCTGTCACTGCACAGATGTCGATGTTCTCTATTTTAAGGAGTGTCTCGAGTGAGTGTATTTTGAGGTTTAGACTTCTAGCATTGAGTAGCATTACCCTCAGAATTGGCTTGCTTGCACCTGTTATGGTGGTGAATTTGTCATTTGAACCTTGCCTAAAAAAGGCACTATAGGGGTAGCAAGAGCCTTAGCCAGTATCCGGAATCCCAAGGGCAACAGGTGCAGGCCATCTCTGGCAAAACATCGTAGTCTGTCGATCATGTCATCCCAGGTAGACAGATACTGGATCCCCTTAGAATGACACCAGAAGTTTAGCCAATTGTTGAAGTCAATCATTTTGTCCTTGTACTGTGGTATCATTTTGGGTGATGGCAGGATGCTGCTCAGGGCTAGGGTCATACCTGCCTGGGCTACAAGATCGGACAGCTCCTCCATGTCTCTTTTCATGTAGTCCAGGGAGGTACATCTCAGGTCATTCACACCATGGACAATGACAGAATCATATTTGTATTTGTTGTGAAGTGACCTGAGTGCATGCATTATGTGGCAGATCCTGGCACCCAACAGGCAGCTGTCAGTAGCTTTCTCCTTGTTTAGCCTGGTTAGTGGAACATCAGTGTGCCTGACTATAGAGTCACCTATGACCAAGAGTCACCTATGACCAGAGTGTTGGGTACGTTGTTATGCTTTATAGGCTGTGGCTGAGTGGCACACTGAGTTTTTGGGCTATGTGTCATTTGGGTTGTGTTGGGGTGTGGAGGTTGCTTGTGTTTCTGCTTTGGAGGTCCCTGTTGCTTGGGCAGATATTTATTCAGAGCCTCCATGAATGTAGGTGTGTGTTTTGTGTTTCTATGTATGTGTTTTGGTGGTGTAGGTTTTGAGGGACTATGTGATTAGTGTGGTGTGGTGCAAGTGTTTACCTTCTCCTCTTGACTGTCTAGTCCAGTCTTGGGTGAAGACAGCTTTGCTTCCAGTTTGGCTATATAAGTGCATCTCTCACAGGTGGATACAACCGGTGTCTTGTCTGCCATTTGTATGGCACATTGGCATGGTATGCCTCTTGGTCTGCATTGTCTGTAACTGAGCCTATTTCCAAATAGCCCTTCTTTGCCGTTGTCACATGCAACATACTCGTACTGACACATTCACACTTTCCATGGCATCCAATGGCCAAAAACACATTACTAGTACTAGTATTATACATATACCCCTGGGCAATTAGTACTATGCTTATGCACTCCTGTACACACATCTTCCAGCAGGAGGATAGGACATTCTATGCCTACTTATCATTATGCCGACAACACCATTGCATTTATAGTAGATGCTTAGTCCTCCTGCATGTAAACATAAGGCTGACAGTCAAATGTAGACATATTTAATGATTTTGTTAGCAGTATGACATTTTTTATTTTTATTTTTATTTGTTGTTCTATTATTTTATTTCTCTCCGTCCTGCCCAACCTTCTCCTGCTGGGTCTCCATTTGCCTCCAGGCATGCCTCTTCATTAAATAATATAGGTCATGAGGTAGGTGGAGGGGTGACCTGGTGTCCTTAGCAACCTCTGGTGACTGATCACCAGAGGGGGGATGTTGTCATTCCCTCTGGTAAAACTGCTGGTAGGTCACATTTTGGAGGAGTTGGAATGATGGGGGAGTTTGTGGATCAGTGACTTGGAGCATACACTGGCCACCTGAAGACTATCCTGATGCAACTGGCAGAGTTTTGTTACTGACTAGTGTGCCATCTCAGGCAAGATCCAGTGCAGACAGTTATCACAGTCATTACCAACCCCTGCCTGCATCCTGTTGAAGGCATTATGGGAGCCAGGACTCCATCCTATCCCCAGTTATGGTGCTCTTCTTCCTTGATTGTCATGTCTCTCCCCTGCTTGTAGTCCAGCCATCTCCATCACCATTAGTCCTTTCTCTGTCATCCCTCTGGCATTACGTGAGTCTATACTTTACCACCCCTCACCTTTGTCAGGACTTCTCTTTTCATTCTTTGTTTAATACTTCTCATATGTCATTTATTCCATCTCTCTTACGTTCCATCCCACACCTTCCATTAAGATTCTACTCCATCTACTCCTCTTGAAAAAATGGGTACCTGTCCCGAAAAATATACCCTTCATCTCTCTCCCCACTCCTGAACCTCCCTTCCCTGTATCCTGTCACACAAATATTAATATTAAGAAACACTGTGTCATTTTAAGGGAAAAGCAGATAACATTACACAGTCAACATGATCAATACAAGGTATGTAACTTCATTTAACCATCTTTTAAAACCTTACATTTTAAAGTTCCTTTTTTCAAACGGTAAGTATTATCTTATGAATGACACTTACCAGTAAGCATTAAGCTATTAGTTTGAAAGAACACTTAACTAATGGTCCGACCCTTTGACCTTTTATTACAAATTTAAGAGGTTGGGATTACATTATCTAACATCTATCAATTATAAGCTTATTACAAAGATGTTACTTAATCATATATTTTCGGAAATTATTAAAGTATTATAATTTCATAGCAACTGTTTTTCTGCATCAGATGTTTTTAAAGTTTGGGCAGTTTGCCCCTCGTGCAGGATGGTAACAGTTTAATCATTTCTAATGAAAGTCATGGTATTGGTAACACTTTTATCTCAATGAATAACAAATGGAAGACACTATACTGAAGTACATGTTTACTATAAAACAAGAAGTGCACCAGGTAAAGTAAACATGATCTGCCTTTGACAAATTCAAATTGAGGTAGGTCAGGCGTTTGGAGATTCTCTTTGTCCTTATTGATTAGTTCCATGGTAAATCTTTCTATGTATGTCTTTGCATATGAGGTTGGTCAGACTTATGGGTGTATAAATGCCCGGGTCTGTGAAGGTCCTCCCTTATGCAGGGGAATATCTGTAGCTATTCTTCTGTCTCTTGGTATACAACCTGTATGGAGACTGAAACTGAACAGTGTTGTCAGGTCAGAGGATGGCTAAATTATGCTTCATGCTATCATCAGGACCCACCAATGCAGTATTTTTAGCTTTTCATAATGCGTTCAGGACTTGGTCTTGTGTGATAGCTGGAGGTGAGTTGGTTTCAGTTATGTCTTGTGGGATAGACAGAGGAAAGATAGGGGTAAAGCATGAGTTCAGTTTATCAGCCAGTAGGTTAACTACATCTTCAGACTCAGTGTATTAATATAATTCATAATCAGTTCAGCACATTACTGCATCATGCTTCTGAGATTATGAACATAAAAAAACAGGCCTTGTGATTGTCTGGCTTGAGTGGCTATTGTGGCTTTGCTGGATTTTATTAAGCTCTTGAGTACATTCATTTATTAACAGGCCTATATTATGCAATGTAGTCTGAACATGTTGCATTTTAGTGTCTTCTTTACAGTCTCCTGCAGCTTTGAAGAGGATGACATTTGTCGAGTCTTATAGTCTGCATTATTTGGAGTAATGATCAGAACTGTCTGATCTTTAGCATCCATTATGCAGACATCATTGCATATTACTGTCATATAGCTTTATCTACAATATCAGATTGCAAAGGATTTCTACAGTCTGGCAATTCTGATGGAGGACTAAAGGTGTGATTGTTAACAAGCTTCATCCTGTGCCAGCGGTGCAGAGGTTGAATCTTTCCACTATTTACCTATTGTATGACCTTGAACAAGTCATTTAACCAAGTAGTGCTTTGGAAAAATTGTGAATTTGTGCAGCATCCCTAATGATTTCCTGGACTTTATGTCTAATAACTGTGAACCTGTGGTTGTTTTTTTGACAGCTGTTCCCTACTGCATAGCTGATATAGTTCAGGAAATTATAATGGCATCAGCACTCCAATTCTTCAATAGGCTATTTATTCTTCAAGGTCATCAGGCACTGCAATTGTAGATGAAGCACTGAAACACAAAGCTGTTTGCCAATAGCAACATCTGTGCTAGTAATAGCTTTGTTTAATGTGGAATTATTCTGATGGTTTACTTCTGCAGAGATTATGCATATTGACTTAGCAAATGTTATACAATATTTAATATTTCTTATACTCTTCTAATAAATACTTTTCTATTTAAAATGTGTTACATATGTCTGGATCTTATGGTATGATAAATAATGATCTTTATACAGTTTCATGTGCTTCATCCAAAGGTACCAATAAAGTACAAGTATTTTTTTCATCATAACAATAAAGGGAGTATGGGGTCATCAAAGGGACTGGATGGAGTGGAGGTGCTATCTGTGGATGAAAATACCTAATGATGTTATCTTCTGCTTATTTTAAGCAGTCTTTATTCTGGCTTTACAGGACTAGTATGCATGTGTGTATGTGTGAATTAAGTTGGGATACTTTAATATGGTTACTGTGTGTGTGTGTGTGTTGTGTGAGACAAATTTTAAGTCTGTTAGATTGATCATTATTATCATTACTATCAGTTTATATATTAAATTATCACTTAAGATATAGGCTCATAAGAAAATAAAACATATTAACATTTTTCAATTTTCCCATTGACACTGATATCTGAGAAGACTGCAGTCAACAATGCCACTATAATTGCTGGGTTTGAGATATGTCTGCGGATAAAAATGACTGACCCTGCAAAAGTTTACAGTTACTAGTCTTTCTTTGGGGGAATACTTCACTGTGGCCATTTTTAATCATAATCAGACATATTTTGTGTACATAAAGTGTCCATAATTGATGAGTATGGATATTATTGCATTATAATGATAACAGTCTGAGTGGCTTTTTATGACTGATATTTTCTGCAGGAGGTACTGTTGCCATTTTTGGTTAATAGCTTTTGCTTCACTGCTTAATGAAAAAATGTTCAAAAATGCAGATTTAAAACACACGCTGCTGTATAAACCAAGTATGTTTTTTCAGATTCAGTTAGAAGGTGAATCCAAAAGACCACATGCATTTAGGCATGGTCATAAAAAGGTTTTCAGGAAGTCCATGGTTTGAAAATAGCCCAGGGTCCAAGATATACTCAATCCACCACTGACGATATTCACAATATTTCAAGCAACAATGTGGAAATGTGTACAATATTTACAGTTTTGACAGTTTGAAGTTCTCTTAGATGAGTGATACCTATAATGTAGTACTTGTATATATTCCAGTGAATCTAAAATCCTACAGCAACTTATTCACAAAAAGCAACTGCAGAAATGAGAGTATAAGAGCATCAGAAATGGGGAAGAATAAGTACAGGAACACACAGAAGGAATGTGGCGGAACAGCATATTCCAAGATTCAAATCCTATGAATACACCAGTGGAAATGCATTTACTTAGGTTCAAATCCCACCACTACTTAAAAAAAATACATTTACATAATCAAAGCTGCATGTCCTAGATCATATTTGTCCCTACTATTTTGTAACCTTCAAAGCCTCAGACTAAAGTATTCATGACGATTATAGTCATGTCATTTTTACAAAAGTACAGCTTGTGTCTGCTTCAGGAAGCCAAAGATCACCAGAACTAACCTACTATTTTAACAGAAAAATATACAGACTTCCTTCTGAGATTATGCAATAAGCTTCTCTCATGTTAGTGAGCTGCTGTTTTGATTCTTCCTTGAAACAACCTGTTGAACATATTGCTTGTGATAAGTGACAGGAGGTATATTCTTCTCCATTTCTTGTGAACACTTGGATATCATCAGCAGCTTAACAATTTAACCTAGGTTCCACACGTGGTACCTTCTCTTCCCCTACTTGCTACAAGAGATATCTCCAGTGACACAAACATCTGCTTTCAGGGCTTCAAAAAGTCTATGTTACAGTGCTTTCCTGCTTTTAATTAATCTGCTTGAATAACTTAATTTCTTGTAACAGATCTCATACTGAGGTGTAGGGTCACTCCTTTGATAGTGGTTGGAGGATGGTCTACTAGTCTACCAATAAATGGGTTACTGAAGTTTTTTTTATTTTTTTTTCCATCCTGCCAGTTGGTCAACTAGTTAATTAAGAATACTTCTATCTGCTCCCTTTACTATGTTGACTGATCTTCCTGTCTGAAAGTTTTCTGGTAATTTCCTTTGTATTCCTGGGCTGTTTAAGGGACCCATTTTCTTCTGAACTGCTGCTTAATAGCTATACATTCTTCTACCATTTCTGTCATACAGTTTAAGTACCAACTCAAGATTTATTTACACCCAGCTTCTCCTCTTATGTAAGAAGGGTAGTAGTACCTGTTTCTTATCCAGAGATCCATCTTCTAGATCTGCTAGTGTTTTGAATCTGTTAAGGTGATGGTGAATGCATTTTGTTGTATTGATGTGCTGAGCACTGATGCATCGAGCTTACAGAGCATCTCAGTAAGTAAATATTTATATGCTTGATCTGTAAACTGATCAGCACTGACATCCTGAACAAACTTTTCTCCATTGCCTTGTGATACTAGCTGGTTAAATGTGCTTTCAGTGGTTAGATCCAGAACACCCAAGCCCTGTTGTGTATTTTGTTATCTGAAAAGTATGTGCCACCACCTAAGTTGATCTACTCTCAGAAGTCTGTGAAAAGTTCTCCATTCTCAGTTATGGTTCCAAAGAACCTCATTCCCCATCATATGATCTCTGTGGGTATTAATGTTCCCCCACCTTTACACTATGATGATGATCATGGCTTTCCTGAGAATTATAGCACACATGCTAGGCATGTATACAATTCTTTAGCCCCTTGGTTTGCTATGTTAGTTACTGTATAACAAGCTTCATGTTTTGGAAAAAGACCTTTTTACTGGCTAGCTCCCATTTCATCAGTCTTTGCATAAGTTTCACTCTACCCATGATGGTCAAAGATGAGGAATTATCAGGAAGATCTTAAGACGATGTCTGACTGGAGTAGTGTGTCACCTATATGATATGGAAAATGTTTTATTTTTTCGCATTTAGAGACCATCATCCTTGTAATAATTGTTAACTTGGTCTAACCCATGTTAAGAGCAACTGAGACAGTGAAAGTTCAAACAATACTCAATTTGTGGACATCTTAGATAACTATAGGCCATGAGCAGTGGCATGAAGGTCTGGGGGGGGGGCCCAGATAGCAGCGCAATAATACCAAGCTCAGTAGTACATCACTAATAACTTTGTTTTTAGAAACAGTACCTGCGACTAACGACATGGGTTCTGTTGGAGAACCAGTTGGCTATCCACCACATAGCACAACAATTTATATAGTCTGATTTGCATCTCTCAATAATGCCTGTTTGTTGAATAGTGTCAAATGCCTTGATCAGGACCAGATACACTTTATGCAATGCTTAACCACTATTCACTGCTTGGGTGACATTTTAAAAGAAATTAATAAGGTTAAAGAGGCAAGTCCTTAGTCTGACAAAAATTCAAACTGAACCAGTGTGTCAAATTAATAAAGGTCCATGGTTTAGAGATTTGCAGTGTCCAGATTAATGAGGTCTGAGATATGGCCCAAAGTTTTGCATACAAGATTATCTTCTTTCAGCTTTTCCCTGTGAGGGGTCACCACAGCGGATCACCTGTCCACTCCTGATTGGCAGTGGACTTTTACAATGTCAAGTTGCCAGCCCAGTGCACAACCTTCCACAGAAGGCACACACACATGCACAGGGCCAAGTGTCCAATCCACCTACAGCATATTTTTGGGATGTGGGAGGAAACCCACATGACCACAGGGAGGACATGCAGACACCACACCAAAGGCACCTCAGCCAAGAATACCATGGCTGCCCTTTTACATACAAGATCAATGAGACTAATAGATTATAGGACTAGGGCCCATAGTCAGGGCACCTTTATTGAAAGGCATTACAACAGATTTCCAGGCTTCAGGCATGTAACCAATGGAAAGCTTTAGATTAAAGATGCTAAGCAAGGGTTCAGATAGGCTATGTTCATCATGTTTCACTGTTGCAGTCCTAACATATGGGTTATCCGGCTCCCAGTAGCCCTCAATAATAATGAAACATTGTATGTTATCAGGGGCCACAGATGGAGTTTATAGCTTTTGAGCTGAATGAAAGGACTTGTTTCACACTAAAGGGCATAGCTGAGACTTAATTCATTAACACCGATGTGGAATGTCACACCTCTAGCATGTTTTGGATCCCAGATCATTTTCCAAGATAAACAAATGTAAATATTTGCTATGAAGACAGAGCAGTAATTCAGTGCATTCAGTTTTTCTATAACAGAAGGCACACAAAATGTGAAAGTGTAGCAAAAAATATAATTTCCAAATTGTCATTTCTTGGAAACTATGCAACCTAGACATATATTGCTAGAACATTTTAACTAGATGATCTTTCATATAAAAATAAATTCCTCCAACTGCAACTTAGTGAGACTATCAAAGCTAGTTTTCTTCAGCATCTGCAGTTTTACCTGATATCATGCAACAGTTTTGAAAATCAGTTGTGAAGTATTATGTAAAAATTGCTTATTTCCCTAATTATTAAATAACTAGCAATACCTTAGTATTGACAATGAATTACTTTGGTTTGCTTATAACTGGTTCCATCTTGAAGCTCCACTAACTTTTGGGTGGACTCTTCCTTTCTGGTTGCCTGCTCATGTCTTTCAAATCCCTCCGTTGCATGCATTACCAAAACAGCAGCATGCGGACTTAAGGGTCCCTTGATCTCCTGCATATTTCATTTATTTGATCCATGCACATTTGACTTTTTTGTGGCAGTGAGTTGTATTCAATATCCTCACTCACTGCCTTAATTTATTCCACAGTTCCCTGCTCATTTTTTCTTTGAGAGACACCCTCCACAGAATGTTTAAGGACAATTTCTGTTTTCTTATTAGAAAGTTCCTCTTGGAGACTCTCCTCGTAGTCATAAGTGTTAATTTCCCCTCTGCAAGGGATGAAGTTCTTCATGCCAGCTTTTTAATTTAAAAACTTCAACCCAAAGCAAAAGAAACTGTCCCCCTCAGCCATTAATGTACCAGAAGTCCAAAAGAAAGAGTACTGACCCTATTATAACACACTCCGCATAATATAATAGGAACGGTTTATGACAAAAAGCAAGGGCACGTGAATGGTTACTACATATAATGCAGCAAGTGTGAGGTAATACTTTAGTAATTAACCAATATTTTCTTCTAGAACAGCAAAATCTAAAAGAATGTTTTATGAAGGTTAGTATCACACCATAGGTACACTAAACAGCATATATGAGCCTTGTTAGCTCTGTGCTGCAAACAGTGAGCTGCTTAGTCTAGAGGTTATGGATGACCTGCTCTGTTGACCCTTTTCAGATAAAATCCAGGATCTTAGAGGAGTATGATGCTACAGTGCATAAGCAAGTACCAGAATTTGCATCAGTTTTGAGGAGAGAACACAAAATGTCACATACATATGTAATATGTTGATTCTTATGCAAAGAATCAATGACAACCTGCAAAAACAATATAAAATCTTAACCATTATTGCAAACAGTTCTAAAATGGATTCAGTTAGATAAAGGTCCTTGCTGGACTCTCTCACTTCTGTAGGCTTGCAGCTCCAGGTGGTAGGTTCCAGTCTTGAGAAGGCTTTTTTTTTTTTTTTTTGCAAAGTGTGGATTTGAATAGGGGGATGAGGCAGTGAAAAGTACATCCGACTGGCTGCCTGCATTTCAGACTGGTAGCTTGCTTTGCACGCTCCTGCCTTAATTTTTCAAACCAACAGTGTTTGTTCTCTTTAATACACAGAATGTTACAGCTGGCACTTACATACTTGTAAAACTCAAGCACATTAAACCTAAACATGGCACACATGCAAGAACATCTCGTTCAGATGTCATATTTTTCATACTCCAAATTAGCTCCCATGAACCACTCACATATACTTAACTCAATTGGCTATGTTCACCTTTCCACTTTATACCACATATAATCTTCCTTCCATTATACCTACAATCCACTACCCAACATTTACAATGTCATTACATATTTCTACTTTCTATGTACTCATCTCACAGAAAACTACATTTACTTGCTTTCTGCTTTCCTAACCCACCATTTCTCCCAGATACAAGATGCATGCTGGGGAAAACATTTACAATTTCAGACTAGGCAATAAAAGTGGGGAGGTGTCTTACACAGAAAGTTCCATGCAATGTAACCTTCCAAGCCTGTTCCACCTCAGGGTTTTGAGCTCAACTGACTTTAATAAAGATTCACCTCAACAAATAAACCAGTCTACTTCAGTACTCTCTCCTTCCATCTTTGCTCTCTAAATTGAGACCACACAAAATTCTCTGTGCAAAAGTACAAAAACCCAATTGAGAATTCAGACTAAATCTACTTTCCAAGATCACTGAGCAGCTGGCAGACCTTAGTTCCATTCATGTCAAGTTAATTCTCTAAACTGAATCAGGTCAGCACAGTTTGCTCTAGTAACTACTACAATATCCTCCATTTCCATTCATCTGCCTAATCAAGAGCTGCTGTCATTACATTAAAGGCAGAGCACACCACTTAACTTTAGGCCAGAAACTACATAGAACAATTAAAAGTATACCCATCCACACTTCATTGATCTCCAATACCTTCCATAGCAGGTACTAGGCTAATGACCACTTGGGCCTTTTTAAATCTAGCACCAAGTGTAAGGGGTTTGGGAGATAAAACTCCAAGTCACCTATGTACATTGGAGATATAGGTGCCAAACCAGGATTAGTTTCCTGTTCTATTATCAAATTACAGTCTAATTCAATTAGGGAGGAACTGTGCTTCACATGGATATGAGAGTCTGTCCCAGAAAAGGGGGTGTCACTGGGCTACATCGAGGGTCCCGTTTATATCACTGGCAAGGTTAAGTCATCAGAACAGGTAATTTTGGTGCTGCTCGTTTTGCATACATGCAGAACGTCCAGAGTGGGGTTCTTGAATGCCTTATATGCCAGGCATATATATCCCCCTCAAGAAGCTGTAGGAGGCAGAATACAGGGATGAGGCTTTGAGGCAGTCTGCATAGAACATGTTATTTATGCCTTGCATTCTTTTGGTATGAAACCTCTGAAGCTGTATATGCCCACTTGTATACATAAGGGGGCATTGTACTCAAATATAGCATGTGCCTCAATAGACCCTAGCTGGGCTACTGAAAACCTTAGGCCAAACCATCCTTATCAAAAAGTGACTCAAACTAAAATGTATAATTTACAAAAGAAGCCCTCCCTAGCCAGAGACGAGGCCTGGTACAAATGAAAACAAAAGATGTAGATTACAAAATGGTCAAATCTGTAGTCCCAAGTTGTCAAGTCAGCAAGAATAACCATGTCAAGAACAAACAAATTTATTCTGCAAAGCTTTCAGGTTCTTAATTAAATACGAGTGCTATTCTAAACAGGAATAGTGACTATTTTATTTGTAACCCTAGATGTAGCATCCCTTTTTACAGTAATATCCAATGATTGAGATTTTTTTAATGTAGAAGTGAAGTTACCAGCTAGACAAATTGAGAACATCTGTGTACTACTGGAGCTAGTTTTGACCAAGACTTCATTGTCAAAAATAAAGCCGTTCTATTTACAACTAGCTGGGGTGGCTATGGGTACTCCAGTGGCAAATACCTATGCCAACCTCATGCTATATGAATGGGAGAAACATTTATGTTCCAAGTGATAGTAATGTTATGAATAAGAAATGGTTGAGTTTTTAATTTGGGATGGAACACATTAAATGACTATATGGAATATTTAAATACAACTACACATTTAAGGTTTAAAAATGTTAGCTTCAGAAGAGAAAAGTTTTTCTGGATAAAGAGTTATGTAAGAAGGGAAGGCATGAGAAACAAGTATACATAAGAGGTTGTTAGCAGATGTGAATAGAGACAGTAGGCATACCCTTCATATTTTTAAAAGGTATACTGAAAGCACAAATTAGCTTATTAAATACTAACCAGAGATGGATGGGTACAAGTCTGAGATGTTATACAAAGATGTTGCTGATGGCAGAATGGGGGAATACATAATAGAAACAGAAGTACATAAGGACGATGTAGGTTACAATTTATAATTTAAAAACAGAAGTGAAACATGTAATATAAACACTGGACAATTATGAAGTCAATGCCAGAACTTGATAGGAGAAACTTTTCTCCTATAGAAACTTGGAAAGTTTGAGGTTAAAGATGTTAAGCAAAACAAATGGAAAGAACATATCTAATAAAACCAGTACCTTTAAGTACTTTAACTGTAGCTGCTGTTTTGAGGGGGAGAATAGTGTGCACCCCATAATATTTTGTCATGCAACACAAGCTATACCTGGCTACATGTGTAGCCTGCCCCTCATTTTGTGGGAAAGATTACCAGGGAACAAATAGTGGAGCATAAGAATCAGATATTAGAAGTAAAGTACAAATGCATTGAGTAAACAACCAATAATGGTCCAGGGCATTATTTTAAGTTTTAGGGTGATAGACAATGTAGTTATGAACATAAGGGGTGCAATTTATTTTTTTTAGAAATGGGTATGAATGGATTGTTAAGGCTAAGAGCAGATCGTAAACTAGGTATTATAAAGACTATTACAGTAAATAAAAAAAAAAAATGAATATGATCACTTCTAAATACATTCTGTTAAATATGTTTTATGGATAATTATATGGGGATGGTACAAGTGTGTGATAGGAACCTATTTAAAATAGATGTATTAACTGGTTTTATAATGCACTGAGGAAGGGTGTTAACCTGAAAGCTCAGCAAAATAAATTTGTTCTGGATGTGGTTATTTTTGTTTACAAATGAAAGCAAACCCCGACACTGCAGAGGCTTGATTAGTCATTTGTATAAACCATGCTGGAACACTGGCATTTGGACAGAGGGAATTTTTTGCAACAGTGTTAATGGACTAAACCTGAAAGTATGGCATTACAAACCTTTCAGAAAAGGCTTGTAAATCCCATTGACTCTACAGATGCGACAGAGAGCCATTTCAGCAACCATCTGTCAATTTTATCTGGACCTTTACTTTTCAAAACTAAATTTAAGTTTGTCAGGAATTTCCAATTTTGAGTCTGCAGCAAGACCTACAAAGAAATACTTCAGCCTGAATACAAGCTGACCTCATAGCAGCCAAATCATAATTGTTTCACAGCCTTAGATACATCACTGAAGTTACCTAATCTTTTGTTCATTTCCAACTAGTACATCCCTAAAGCAGCCATGAAGACCCCAACCTACAACCTTAGTGGTCAAGCACAAAGGCCACAACACAACTATATTGATCACCACTTTTCTTGGCTCCACAGTTTGGCTCCACAGTTATGGTTGTATGGCCAGCAGTTAGTTTCTGCTCCATCTCCTCACATACTTTGAGCAACAAAAGCCTTAGTCTTTGCTGCACATTTTGTTCTACCAGCTTGAAGCCACCAAACACCATTTGGCCTTCTCTTAAGAGAACTAGTGTTATTATTTTACATGTAGCTTGGCATACATCAGCTAATAGGTTGCTACTAGGCTACTGGCCCTAGGGCCTATACAAGCTTAGCCATAAAAATTACCTGGCCATTTCTTTCCACAATATTTACTTCCCTGGACCCCTGTCTAGCAGGGCAACTGACATATCCAATTGGTTCCTTTTTTGAAGAGGGCCAGTTCTGCTTGACATGTATGGGCAGACTATTCCAGAGTCTCTGGGGTCAGGAACCTATCCCTCCAGCATGTTTTGTTCATTGTGATAAGGTTTAGATCCCTGGAGCATATGGCTCTCAGGAATTGGGATTTAGTGTAGCATGTCCAACAGCTCTGGATTTTGAGATGGCCTTATGTTAAGCAGAGATTACCTCATTAGATTATAGCGACTAGAGTCTAGCTAAAAGGCAAATAAGCATAGAGCATCTGCTTTAGGCCTGTGATTCTTTCAGCAAGGTATTTCTGTGGCCTTTCCAGTTGTTGCAGAGGTCTTGAGGTGTACATACCAAATGGGGTGTTGTATTCTATAATGGGTCTAATGAGGATGAGTACAGTGGGACAATGACCTTTTTTCTGGAGGAAAAGCCCTTAGTGGTGTGCCACAGAGAAGTGCTCCACTCCAAAATGGGAGTGGAAAGCTTGTTTTAGTACAGCACTGATGCACATGATTTCATATTTGGAATATCTTTTAAGGACTTGCTCAGAATTACAAGTAGACAAACAGATCTGATGTACTCTGCCTTTACAGCCGAAGCCTTATTTTTCTGCATCAAGTTGCCAGAGAAGCAGCATCACTACATGCTAGCATTCCTTTAATTGCAGGCTCAACCTGGTCATTTCTGCAGGCTTTTACACTGAGCATTGTTACAGCACCCATGTAGGACTTTGGTAATTCCTGAAGAAGACCTAGTCCATGGGCTAAGCAATATACTACCACCAAAACTAGCAGTCCTGATATTAATGCCAAAAGCCTCCATTAGGTGGGAGGGCGTCTTATCACACCCCTCCCATTTTCTACATTGGGGTGGGGTGTCACATTAAGTCAGAATGATACTCATACCTTCCGATAGAAGACCTGTGACAGTCAAGCACGACTCACTCCTTTGGATGCCCATTACCTCTTGCCTTCTTTCTGCAAGTGCCAAATCGTCAGATTGATAAGTGTATACCCAAATGTGGACAAATACCTATTCATAACCTTACCTTTACTATCCATTTCTTTCCCCACTTCTCTCCAAATATACCATAAACCTGCTCTCAGATTCCCAACTTTTATAGATTATTTATAGATTTATTTTATTGATTATAATTAAAATTATATTTACACTTTGGAGCTCCTCTCCTGCAGGCCTTCACTGAAAATTGGCTCCTACCAACTCACATTCTTGGCAAGTGTCAGGAAATCAGTTATTTTCCCTGCAATTGCAGTCATCAGGTTCTCATGACAAGAGAAGGTTGCTTGTATACTTTTTTGCACAATATGCTTTTCACTGGACACAGATACTTGTGGGATACTTGTTACAACACTAACAATTTTGTGCATCAGCCATACCAGTTAAACACCTGTAACATTTGACAATGGGCAATGTTACTACATCCCCCAATAATGCGCATATCAAGACATTTTAGCTACATGCTGAACTTGTCTATTTAAATACTGGGGAGCAGGTTTTGCCAACCGTATTTTTTGCTTCAAAAGACAAGGAACAGGCAAGACTCAGCTGTGACAGGAGCTTTGCTCCCAAATGATTCTTCTAAAGGCTCCCTTACCTCATCTGAATGAGGACAAGATCATTCCTTCCCAGGGGGTTTAATAGCAACCCCACTAGCTATTCACAGTTGTAGGGTGGAGTGTTATAAGAGCTTCTTCCATCTTCTGCCCCAGCCAAGTGCCTAACTCAAGATGACAGCTTTGTCTGAAAGCAGAACTGGAACCATATCTAGGAGGTGGATAGAAACATCTTGACATAATTGCTTAACTGCTAGATTTGTGAAAGTAATGTAAACCAATATTCTCATTCAGGGATTAGTTTAAGCCAAGGAATTGTAAGATGCAGAGAGAAAATGGCTCCAAACCTATCTGCTGGGTATGAAAGAGTGGGTATAAAAATGAGCAGTTCGCAACATTTTGTTAAGACCTACAGAAAAAAAGATTAAGCACTACAGGCTTTTGGGAGCAGTACTACACTTTCCAGTACAAAAAAAATAAAATAAAAAGACAACTTTGATAAGACAGCTTTAATGCACTTCAGTTAGGGATTTAAGTTTCACATAAACAATTGCAGCAACACTGAAGATTACAGCTCCTGCAAGTCCAGCAATGACAAGTGACATCATTCCAATATTTAGACCTGGGGGGAGAAAAGAAAGCTTTTAGCATGTGTACAACACTCATCACAACTGATCTGCCAAGAGATCATGCACTCTGCTTTTTCTTGTTATTGGAGCCATCCCTTGCCATACAATACAAAGGCCATTTTTGTCAAGCTGATGGAACTCACCACTGGAATTCTGTGGATGCTCAGAGGTAGAGACTTCCTGTAGAACCTCTTTAAATGAACTTAAAATCATGATTGGTCCAGTGTGAGCATCCCCTTTCTGGGTCCCTAAGAATAAGAGTACATTAATAATGGGCTTAATTACTGCAAATACAGAAGGCCAACAGTAGTGATATTGGGAGTGCTTACATCTTGAGGCACTTCTCTTCCCATGTCTTCTGAAAGATCTTCCACTAGATCTCCTTCCAGATGGATGGATCAGTTGTTTTGCAGGACCACAGTTTCCAGTTTCACAGCAGCTGCAGATGTTATTGAAGCCTTCTACTGGAGACCATCTGCCAAAGAAATCAAAGTCAGCAGGTTAATTATTAGGTTGAGGTTACACACCTTTTAAGAGTCTTTTAACTTACATATTGCCAGGCCAAGTGAAGGAACAGGCTTTATTTATAGCATCTGGACTCAGGGAAATGCTGACAGCTTTCAGGTGGCAGGTGATATAAATCTGAAAGACAACAAAAAAATTGGTCTCACTTTCTCATGTCTTGAAAAGGTCAGGCTCACTTGCATCAACTTTGCATCCTGCAGTCCTGTAAACAAGCTAAAAAGCTTATTCTAGTTTTCTAGCAAGAAAAAAGCCTGGCTGTACAACATTAAGCTACATCATGCAAAGCATACAGACCCAAAACAAACCATAAATCATGAAAGGCTTTTATAGGTTGTCTTACCATACTTCTGGAATCTTTGAAGAATCTAAATGCAGACAGATCAAAACGAAGTAAATCATCCCTGAATCTTGGGGACAGGAAAGCTGAAGAATCTGTAGCTCTGCTATCAGTTAAGCAACTAAGGTGGACAGTAAACCAACAGTTAAAAGCTTGTTCATGGAAATGAAAAATTCCTCAAAAATTACTGTAGGCCAGAGATGTCTGGGTAAACAAAAACTTGTGTACATTTCTCAACCTGTCCCAAACTTACAGAAGCCACTGCATTAAGCCTGTGTGTAGTGCCAGCTATATCAATTGCTAAAGTTAGCTGGACATTTACCCAAATTAGTGGTAAATTTGGATCTATTCCCATCTTCTTTAGCTTAAGCCTATTCAGCAACACTACATGCAGCCACATTCATTCGGTGTACTCACCCATAGTTATCTATTATGGAGTATTTGGGAACAGAATTTTCATCTTCTTGGAGTGTTGCCACACAGCTGTCAATGAAGAGCCGTAAGGGGGCATGGTTGTCAGTTGATACAGAAGCTTCAATATGTAGCACATCACCAAGATAGTACTCTGTGGATTGTCTAACAGAACTCCAGTCATCTGTGGGAAGGAAGACACTGTGCTCACATTATGGAAGCATTAAACTGAAGCCAAACTACATATGAAGTTGGTCAGTAACACAATTTAGGCAACTAGTCTGGAAAGCTCTCATCACTGGTGCAGCATAGACTCCCATTTACTGCTCCAGTGCATCCCTCAGTCTTCAGAGCAATGCGAAGACCTGTCCCAAACCTTTATTCAAGACACAGGTGGGCAAGCCTGTCCCAAACTATTACTGGAGTGGTGCAACAGGTAGCTCACTTGTCCACCTGTGGGTCATAGTTTGATATATGTTGAGACCCCATCTCTTTGAATTAGTGGTAGAACAGGTAATTTAAAAGATCTCACAACAAGTTTAAATACCCTGGCCAAATTTCCCATAATAGCATAGATACCACCTTGGGTCTCTCTGAATAGATCACAAGCGTAGTGGGACTACAAAAGGAAACAGACTGGCACACTATGCCTTATTAGTTAAGGTGTCATGTGGATGCCAGAAGGTGGCTGCCAGAAGTCGAGGCAATGCTGACCAGCAGAGTCAGCAATCACAAGGAGACTGAACATGTGGGTGATACATTGTTTGCTGAAAGATTCAATAGGCACTGAGCCAAGGTGGCGGTGGCAGCTAGACTAATACTAGTCTGGTCATTTTTATAGAGACCAAGTAGACTATGGGGGGGGGGGGGCAAGCAAATACTTTAGTAAAGGCTACTACTTTTATATTATCTGTAGTTATTGCGCAGGGGTAAGAATATTGGTAGCAAAGGACCTTCAGCCCAGGACCTTCAGCCCAGGAGTGATGTCTGTGTGGTGACTTGCAGTCAGTTAGGCAATTGAGGGAGGGTACATCAAACCCTGCACCTTCAGCCCAGGAGTGATGTCTGTGTGGTGACTTGCAGTCAGTTAGGCAATTGAGGGAGGGTACATCAAACCCTGCACCACTGACCCACAAGAAAAAGCTCAGCAACATCGCTTTAATACTCCAAGGGAACTGCCAGACTGTACATCAAGTGGTACATAGCAGAGTTCATACCAATTCAAAGCATGCTCAAACAACTTTCAGATCCAGTGGGTACAGCTAAACCAACTTCACTATTTAAACTTATGCACCAACTGAAGAGATTTGGTACTAGGTATACAATCCAAAGACCATTTACCCTCACCCCAGTTGCCCCAAAGCACTGGTTAAAAGTGACTTACTCAAAAGGTCAGAAAGCAGACAGTGGCAGGCAGAAAGAAGCATATTAACAGCTCATAGCCTTAATCCTATGAAACTACCAGACTAAACCACCTGGTATAGGGAAAAGACCCCACAGCCTCTTATCACCAAAGAGAATTAGTTGAACCACTGCCTCATGCCTAGTTTTCAGGCAGGAGTTTAGTTCAAGTAACGTGGCTTCTTATTTTATCCCATTTCATATTTTAGATTGGAGTTTTATTCTGCAAGCCTAGTCATTCAGGACTTGGAGCTCAGATTTTTTTCTCTCCAGTAAAGAAACACCGACTCACCATTCATTAGTCTCAAAGTGAAATTGAGTTTTTGTTCAGAAGATACAGTTGATCTAAACGGAATCCAGGTAGGTTGAATGGCATTACTGCTTACATTGTCCTTCCTAAAAGGAGGATAAGACAGATTTATCACCAGTAAATATACACTCATTTTAGCAACAGGGCAGCTGATTCATTCCTCACCTTGGATAATAGCACTGGATAGGAACCACAGCTTCATTGGTCCTTATTATGACAAGGCTGCTGCTGGGACTATAGTAGAGATCAATATTATAGACCAAGGCATCTTCAGTCATCTGCAAATAAACAGCCAACTGTGTTTTAAGAGAGCTTCTCAAACACTAAACAAAAACTTCAGAACCAACAAGCTTTCTGTTCTGCATAGTATAATCTACTGCCCCCCCCCCCCCCCCCCCATCACCAATAGCAGAGCAGAAGTGCAAGACATTCCAGATTGCTCTTCTAATTACACTTGTTCAGTAAGCATGAACTAAGAAAGCAGATATACAAAAAGTTAGCATCATCAAGGCAGGGTATGGCTACTTACTGAAAAAGCAAATACATTTTTTGTAAACATTGTTAGAATAGTCATATGGCTTCATAAATCTCTTTATGAACCTCTGACTGTGGGGGGGGCACACATATAGTTCTAATAAGGAAGGGTGCATGCAACTGCACCCACAGCTCCATCTGTGCCTTGATGGATTTCACATCAAGGAGTAGTAGTAGTAGCTGGTCAGATGTAGGGCAACATATAATTACAAAAAACAAGACATTACATTGCAACCCTACATACTAAACTATTATGGCTATAAGAGGATTATGGTCTCATCTTCCTTGCAGTCAACACTACTAAGTGAAAGAGTGCATGTTGAGAGCTATCCCTACATAACCTTCTGCCCTACACAAACCTTACCCCTTAGAGTTTCTAGGATGATCCATTAGCTAGGGAATTGAAACACCAGACATCTAGTGTACCATGTGTACACAGGATTTTCTATTTTTTTCAGGGGGGGGGGGCATTTACAAAGTTACCCATCATACTGAAACAAGGGTCATGTCTAGTAATAAAGCACTATAATGGCAGATTCTCCATGCTACTGAGTAAAGAGTAGCAGCTTGGTCTAAATGCTTTACACCCCATTTGAGAAACAAATGCTTTACACCCCATTTGAGAAACAAATGCTTTACACCCCATTTGAGAAACAAATGCTTTACACCCCATTTGAGAAACAAATGCTTTACACCCCATTTGAGAAACAAATGCTTTACACCCCATTTGAGAAACAAATGCTTTACACCCCATTTGAGAAACAAATGCTTTACACCCCATTTGAGAAACAAATGCTTTACACCCCATTTGAGAAACAAATGCTTTACACCCCATTTGAGAAACAAATGCTTTACACCCCATTTCAGATTAGACTGACAGAGCACAATCCCCCCAAAAGCCTCAAAAAATAAGAGCAGAATCAAAGACACTACATCTTCTTTAAGCTTGATTGTTAGCACTAATAAGTGTCTAGTCTCCCAAGATTAAAAAATGTGGGATACTTACTTCTACAGAGCTTCCACATTCATGGAGTCCATACTGAAAAACAGCAGCAGTAGCATTTTTGTAAGTTGGGGGACAACCAACAGAACCTAGAGTAAGGTCAGACTCTTTCACCAAATGGCCTATTCCAAAGAGATCTTTGTTTACAGTTACGATCAGGTCTGCCTCATTACACAATACCATAACAGACCTTAAAGAAGAGGCAGCCCGAAAATAAACAGAAGCATCACTATTGCCAGAAGGTACAAAACCAACCTTAGAGTACCTGTTACGCACAAAACTACCCACTCTGGGGGAAGAGGGAATATTCTGAGCAATCCCTGGTTTGTTCTTAAAAGAGCCCCAACCATTACTACAGTAGGCACTATTAAACAAAAAGAAAGCATAAATAACAAACCACAAAACCAAGCCTGCCATAGTTATGAACTAAATGTCCAATACAAATCAAACTTCCAAGAACTGTGTTTAAATACCTGAAACAATTAGCCCTAATTCAATATTGTTTTCAGCTGTACTCAATGCAGTATGTGCCTGAAACATGCTGAAATGTTGACGCTAGCTTTGCCTTACAAGCCCTTTAAAATTTCACTATAGAGATTCTGTCAAAACATTATTACTTAAAAACAACATATTTTATATTGACTTTAGATACCTTTAGAAAATTATATCATTACTGATTACTTCAAAAAAAAAAAAGAAGAACGAAAGAGGTTTTTTTTTTCAAATTATAACAGTGGTTTCTTAAACAATTTCCTAGTAATACCTGTTGTACTGACTTTGAGGGGAACCATAGATTCTTAGAAATGTGGAACTAATAGTGTGAATTAAGTAGAATGCATACAAACTTTAAGGTTGCAGTATCCCAAAGTATTTAACCTACCCTGAGGTATGCTGATCTCAGATTTAGTATGCATTTGTAGCATTAACTGTTAGACGTGCTGTTTACCAGTACATACTTAATGCCTTTTGCGCTGACGTTGAAGGGCTCCTTGATTCTCAGAAGTGTGGAACTAATAATGAATTAAGTAGAATGCATACAAAGTTTGAGACTTACTCATCCTGCAATATTCTATCTGCTCTGAGTTATAGCAATCTCAGATTTATACATAAGTAGCATGGATGTAGGGTGCAGCCCCTCAAGTTAAGGGGTGCATATAGGCAAATATAGCCCCCTGCAAGAATGCTTTAAAGGTATAAAAGCAAGTTTTGGAATCCACTTGGTGACACAGTTGTATAACAATTAGCATTGTTGCTACACAACTCTTACTTCAATTTGTTTTTCACCTGGAGTACCTTCTTCACAGAGTTTGTACTTCATACTCATATTGGTAAGGGTGTTTACTGGATAATCCAGTCAGCCCAAAGACATACTGTAAATAAATTGACATTTCTCAGAATAATCCTTTGTTGTGTGTGCCATATGTGACTGGGTAACAGTTTGCATCTTCTGACAGGTTGGAGTCTCTTCAGGAGTAGTTAATAGTTGTTCATCCACTGAACAGTGGAACAAAATAAATGATGCCTTTGTCATATCTGGATTAAGCAGGTTATTTGATTATTTATTTATTTGTTTGTTTGTGCATTTGTTTATTTATTTTGCTGTCTTATACCCCTGCCGGCTGATCATCAGCCCATCTCATTGGCTACTTCCCAATCATTCCCCACAACAGGAGCAAGAGATGACAAAGGGGCAGTCACTGAGGCAGCCATCAGGGGCGTTTATTTATTTTTTCTTTTGCAGCCTTATCCAATGTGCATACCTCCAATGTGCATACCTAGCAATGTACCTAGGGGATCAGAAAGGGCATGCCACTGGATTAAGCAGGCAATAGCAGAATGAGTGAAAGAATGTTGTTTTCTGCAGCTACTGTTTAATTTTCACAGCAAGACTCATGGTATATTCTATGTGCTCACATCTGTTGGCTTTGAACTTAAAAAATGTTACTTCAAATATCATACATCTCAACTGTCCCTGATTTTAAGAGAGTTTCCTGATTTTGATTAAGATTTTAATAGTACCTCTTAATCCCTCCAAAAACTAGTGAATTAAAAAAAAGTGTTGAATTATACTTAATAATCAATTACAATAATTAGCGTTAAAGACTTTTTACTTTTGAAAATACGTATTTATTCACATTCTCTTATTCTATTAATTTCTCAAGTTAATTGTATTAAATTTAAAAGTGTCCTGATTTTTCTTGATTATTTATGGATTTGTCCCTGCTATTCTGTTGAGATATATCCCTGACTCATTGAGAGCTATGACTTCAGTTGTTGTGAAATATTTTTAGTGCAGTTTGTTTCTCTCCCCTGTTAATTTTAATGACTGATGTTTGCATATATATTCTGTCTTTCTCTTTGGAGTCTCATACCTGTTCTTATTAATGCCGATAACCAGAGAGGCTCGAACACTGTACTAGCATAAAGCTAGGAAGGATTTAATAAATGCCGAGTGAATTGAATGATGCTGTAGATGACCACAGCGTTATATCAGGCCTTTTATCTGTGTAAAAGCGACATGACTACACTGAGAAAGGCACGGAACTGTAACACATATGTTGCTGGCTTAGTTTTGCAAAATAGGGAAATGCATATACATGCCCTGACTATACAATTTGTTTTTATACAGTTCAAGATCAAAATATGCCCCTTACTCTCATTATATGCTTATTTGTGTTGGGTATGCAGCAACTGCAATACACATGCTTCAGTGAAAACATGTACAATATCCCAAAACTATGCCATGTGATCTAAGCAATCATATTCATTAAAAGCAGCAGGGAAGAGTAACAAACTGCACTAAAGACAATATTAGTGGAGCACTGATTCCACAATTTCCATTTTACAATTCACTTCAATTTGCTATAAATCATCCTTGGAAGCATAGTGCTCCCTTGCCATCCAACCTCTACAAAGTCTAGTAGCCCTGCCATAGTCATCAGTGTCCAGCGCACAAACCATTCCCTGTAATGTACATTAAATCATCTCTGGTGGTCACTGTCCACAGCCATTAGACTCCCTGTTATGTATAGTAGATCATCTCAAGTGGTTGCTGTCCCCTCCATGCCCAAAACATGGTAATGAGAAGTAAATCTTCACTTGTGGTCAGAGTCCCCAACACACAGCAGTCCCTGTAATGCAAATTAAATTATCTCTAGTGATCTGTGTCTTCTTCACATAACAACCATTAAAGTGCACTAAATAATGCCTTGTGTTCAGAGTCCCCCCCACCATATCAGCCATTTAAAGGACACTAACTTATCTCTAGTTTTTAATATCCTCCAGCATTAACCTGTGCTACTAATGTATGCTTAATTACTGCTAGTGTAGTCTCAAATGCATACAGAAAATCATCCATAATGGTCAGTTTGCCCTCCCTCCACCCATGCCAGTCCCTGTAATCCACAGTAAATCATCTGCAGAGGATCACTTTCCCTCCCCTCCCTTAGTAATTTCTCTGTTATAGAGAAAATTATCTGTAGTGAGCAGTTCTCCCACCCATACAGTCTTTTTAATGTAGAATAACTCATCTCTAGAGGTCAATGTCCCACCCCCATACTAAACCCTGCTGTGTACCATTAATAGTCCAGTTTTAAAGCCATACTGGAAAGCATGAACAAAAGAATAAGCATTTAGTAGTAGAAGTGCAAGTAGGATGGGGCAAAGTGGGTAACCACCCCAGGGCAAGGAGTTAGGAAGTACAATTGGCAGTTCCAATGCTGGCATTCAGAAATGAACGAACGTGGGTCCTGTAGCTGATTAGTCTCATGGCTAAAGCACTGAAGGAATGAAGCATTTAGTGGGTATACTGTAACAGTAGCAAACCCTTTGATACAATGTACATTTGTATTTGTAGCAAGCTGTTTGTTACAGTTCAAACACAAAAAGAAGCCCCCCCCCCTTTTTTGCTCTCCATTTTTTGAGGAGTACAGATTAGGTAATGGCACCAGGTAATAGATGAGCAAGCCATCGGCCCTGCAAAATTTGTCCGTAGCCTTCCTTGAGAATGAAGTAAAAATAACAGAACTAGATTTCACTGCAGTTTCCTGAATTTCTGTTGCTTACCTTCTGCACTTCTGCCACCACTCCAATTTACACATTTTTCCACTGATACACAAACACCATTGTCAGCCTTTCAGCAAACTGGGAGGAGGGTCATGCACATACCTTATCTCTGCAGTTTTGATTTCATCTGTGGCTGTGTTTTTTTTTTTCACATTTGTCCACTGACATTACCATATTTAGCCTTCCTATGCTGTTTTTTTCCCCATTTGTCCTCTGACCTTATCACATTTAGTCTGCTTTCCTATGCTGGTACCTTGCCCCAAGGCTTTTGTGTAAAAGACCACATAACAAAGCTGTAAGTATTTTCATGTGATCTGTAGCATACTGTTTACTGCATACATGCTAAAAGCATACTAGGAGAAATAGGTAAAGGAAAGGAGGTATTGTCATCTGGTTATAGATACCTGATGAGAGATCAGTTAGCAACAGCATAGCAACAGTTACCATGTCTCTCTATTTCTCAATGGATAAATAGGCAGCTCAGATGATACAACAGTTGATTCTTACTCTGTGGGTCCAGTGGTTGCACTTGCTTTTTAGGCAGCATAGTGTACTGGATAAGGTAGCAAGTTCCCAATCTGGATACTTGAATCTTAACCTTCTCCATCTATTACTTGCATACTGTGTGAACTTGAGTAAAGCATTTAACATTCTTGAATCTTGGGAGGGTCATTTAAAATGAACAGCTGAGCCTTAGTGGGTCAATCTGTATGATTTCTGAAGTTTGCTGTTAACAAACAATTATCATTTACAGACAAGTTCAGCCTAAAGTAATGAAAAGGCTCTCAGACCAACAAGACAGACTGTAAGAGTATTAGTGCAAGCTCATGGAATCTGCATTTCACTGTCTGTGGGCTGCTTATAAAAGTAAGGTCTCCAAGTTATGAAAGAGCTTACTCACATTTGCATCATTCAGACTCTATGGCAGAAAGTTTCCATTTTAGTAAGAGAATCTTTGTTTAGTATTCATCCATTGAAAAAATTCCAGTGAATGAATCCTTGGGTGCCTGGAAGTACACTTTAGCAAGCAAAGTGTTAAAGGTAATATAGCAAACATCAATGCCTTTGAACATGACTTTTGTGATGCCCCACCACTGGCAACAGTAATCAAGGAGCCTCAGTCCTCACCACTAGCACCAGTGGGAGACGTACATTGGGAGGATGACAAATACACACACAGTAAAGTGCAATTTCCCTTAAGAGCACACTGAGACCACATTCAGTCTGGATCTGGTTTCTCCCTCTTTCTAAAGATCCCCAGTAAGGCTCCCCACTGGCATAGCTATAGATCTGAGATCTCAGCTGAGTGACCAAGCCAAGACCTCCAGCACACTCTTTGTCCAACCAGTGCTTAGTGCCCCTGCCCAAGTAGCTCACACACACACACATATATATATATATATATATATATATATATATATATATATATACACACACACACACACACACACACACACACACACACACACACACACACACCTGGGAAAAGCTGGCACATATTTACTACATATGCCCCCTTCTGCCCAGATTGTAAGGTAGTTTTTACTGCTGCCAACCACTCCTTATTAGCTACTTTAAGGCCCTCAGGCTGTCCAATCTTACTGTGTAATGTTACTATCAATACAAATGGTAGTTTGACCAAGAGCTAGACAATTACAAGTGGCCCACAGTGTCACCAAATAAGTATGGGAGTACTCTCAGAACTTAAATATGTCTCACAAAAGTCAGCCACAATGAAAGGTTTAAATATATTTAATAACAAATAATAAAAGAACAAGAAAATATTCAGTAAATAATCATAGTTACATCAGAGTCCAAAATCGCAGGAAATATTTAAAACAACATTGCAGGACAGTCTCAAATAAATAAAGAAAAAAATTTATGCTATAGTTCACTATATTTCTGACGGTCTCTAAGAGAAATTACTGTACCCTAGTTAACTTACTTATAGAGCAAGCAGGCAGATGTGGTGAGTGGGTCTTCCGGCTGATGCTGTCAGGTCAAAGACAAAATACAAAATGCTATGTCTCTCTCTCAAAGAGTTCTTAAATTAATATCAAAAATATGACTGCTGGTATAGCTTGCAGCATGACATCACTTCTTGTCATCTGACTATCTCAGGTGAAAAACATTGATTTTAGCATCAATCTGTGAATATACATAGACCTTAGATGTTTTGGCTAATTGTGGAAGTCGTAAAATAATTTACATTCCACCACCTTTAAAGACAATGCAAAAAACTTCTAGTTCTAGACATTATGTCTCCTGTTGCACTGAAACTGAAAAGTAGCCACAAAATACTTCAATCTCAAAAATTCTTCTGAAGTTAACTTCTTGTGTTGCAGTTGCCATTGTTGTTAAAATATATACATCTAAATAGTCACAGCAGTGCAGGTACATTCCTGTTCTATTCCAGTAGGGCATGCTGTGGTTACATTTCAACTCAGTACTTTACAAAATATCTCTTCTGTACCAGCAGTTTGATATACACATAACATACAGTTCTAATACTTTATCCTTCCTACCATTCTGGTTCCATCCTCCTTTAGGCTGCTGGACCTGCCCGTTGGTGAGTTCTTCCTATTTACCTGAGATGTGTTAACAGAATGTGTAAGTCTACTAGTGTATGTATTGCATAGTATCCATTTTCTTTTTTCATAAGCGAGTATGTATTTATGCCCTGCTCTTACAGAACATGTACATTATTTGGAATCCACTGTTTTAGTATAATCGTGCATTATCTCAATGTGGTAGCCCATGTACGCTTCCTCTACATTTTGTTACTTCTTTAGTATATGTGTACTTTGTCTCATGTGGTAGCCTTCTATGCTACCTCGTAGCACTGTGGACAAGGTTTATAATTAAACTAACTTGTCCATGAAGTCAATCCCTATTCCAGTAGCCACGTGATACTACTTAACCCCCTGTAGTGATGCCCTGAGGCTTGTTCATCCGATGTTCAACTGTTTATTTATTTTCACCCTCTCTCCCCCTCCGTGGTAACTCACAGACCTGATTAATTATTCTTTGCTTCTCAGGTGCTGCCTAAAGCCTTGTTCTCCCGCTGTTCAGCGGTGTTATTATTATTTTCCCTCTGTGGCAACCCTTGGAGCAGATTAATCAATTTCCCTCCCTGGTAACGCTCGGAGGCTTGTACTCCTGCCATCTAAACAACTATATTACATCTTATTCCCTCCATAGCTGCATTTGGAAGCTTGTAACCATGGCATTAAGCCGATAGATGATTTTCCCTCTCTGGTAGCGCCGGCATTACAGCTGATAGATTATTACTCTTCTCTGGTAGCACTCGGATGATAGAAATCAGGCCGTGAAGCCTCTTTCTATATTGTTGACAGCACTTTGGGATTCACATTCCTGCCATTAAGCAACTGCTATATAATTCCCCCTCCTCTGTGCTAGTCCTCGGAGGCTGAAAACGTTGTCACAGATTGGCTTTGCTAAAATACATCTAAAACTGCCATGCAGTCATTTTCAGCTAGCTATGGCACACTTATAAAGCGGTATTATCACCTACCCAGCACAAGACGTAGTCAATAGTTACATCTGTATTATACTTGTATGTGTTGTTTCATGAGTTGTATGCATTTTCACATTGTACCCTCCCTACTTTTGTGTTAGAATAGTATTTTATGTGCAGAGACCTAGCTCCGTTGTGAAGTGTGTTTTTTATTTTAGTTTTGACTATAAGAATTGCATATCTTTTATACTGTGTTTGCCAATGTTTTCATAACATACCTACTGTGTTTGCATACCTTTTTCTACTGTGTTTGCCAATTGCTCTTGCCTAGTTTTTGCATAGTTCTGCATTTATCCAATGTAATAGCCTGTTGTATATGTTCTCCTATAAATATCTGACCTCTGTGTTTAAACTACTGTTTTTCCCTTACTTGTCTCTAACATCTAAAACCTCTATACCCTTTACTCTGTTTTTCCCATACTTGTCTCTAACCTCTAAATCTCCTTACCCTTTACTCTGTTTCCCTCAAAGCTATTGTTTAAACAAGCTCTCTTGCTCGTGTGTCTGTAATCATTTATGGTATTACAGGAACAATTATCCACAGCATATCCAAATAAGTAACTCTATTCTCACCCTGTACTCATAGTCCAAATGTAATCCTGCTTTTTATTCCTTTACAGCCTGCTCTGTTGCATCCTCAATCCCTTGAGTGATTCCTTACTGCTCTAAAGCCACCCTGCCTCTGAAGTTGCATCAACAAGACCTGCGCTCCACTCGAACTGTATTGTGAAGCTCTCCAGGATTTGTGTGTGTATGTTACTAAATTGTGTTGCATGTATTTACTGAAAATACCTAATATCTGGTCTCACTAGGGTTCCACCATGTGTCCACCATCAGCCTATGGCCATCTCTAAGTTCCGCCCTCCCCGCTCATTCGCCCCTTTTCCTGGCTATCTCGCTGCCTCTCCCTCCTTGCAAACTAGTTTTTAGCCACCAAGTGGCAGTGTTACTCCTTTACCTGACAAGCTATTCTGTACAAAGGTTCTATATCTCCTAGTCACCCTCGCAGTCTCCCAGCTCCATATTATACACTTATCCCTACTAGCTATACCCTGTTTAGCCCAGTGCCAAAGTAATACCCACTAGTACTGTAGGTACTCTTTATTAGCTGTAAATTCAATAGCCTCCCCTTGCCCAGCTCCTAGTCTAAGTACTCTCTGGTTAATTTAATTTCACTCACTAGTTGGAAAATTCCATGGAGAGATATTTTCTCATTCCCTACTTCTGCTATACCACTCGCTAGCGCTCAACCTACCTTCATCCACTCTGCCTGATTGTTTTTCTTACCTGCTTCCTCCGACTCCTCTTGGCTCTACCCACTCCATTCGCCCTGTGGGCTCACTCCGCTCCACTACCCTGCCCCCAATTCCCACCCACCCCCAGTACCTCTACCTTTATAGTCATTAGATCACACCCTCCACCCTCACCTACTTAACTCATCACTAAACACCCACTAATTAATCACTCCTACCACACCTACTCTTTACTCCTGCTTAATCTTACTACTTCACATAAACTTACAGTTCTTAAACAACTACCCTAATACCTACCTAACTTAAATACACTCCAGCAGTGTTACTCTTTATAAACATCATGAACACTAAACCATTAACCTTTACAACTCTATTACTAATACTCATCTGCCTTTCCTAGACACACTATCTTACCAGACCTCTTTATACCAGTCACTCACCCCTTCCCACTCTACCATCTCCTCACCCTTACAACTTGCTCACTCCTCATTCTTCATATCCCCTAACCTCTACTCTCACAACAATTCCTTGCTCTTCAACTACAAACTCCTATATCACCCCAGAACCACTATTCAAATACATACCACTCCCATCTCAACACACTCCTCTAACTTCAAACCCAATACCAAGCAACTTAAATACCTCTTTTACCTCATATACCATATTATCTCCATACTTACCTCTAGAGACATACACCCAAATCCTTACCCTTCTACCACTCCCATCTCTCCCTCCCCATCATCTCTACCCCACTCAGTTGGAAGGCCCCTCCACTTCACCGCATTCAATGCCCAAAGCATATGTAATAAAATCCCACAACTTCATGCCTGGCTCCATCACAACAAACCCAATTTTCTTTCCATCACTGAAACTTGGCTCAAGCCACACATAAAGACTCAGAACTTACTCCACCTAACTATAGTATCATCAGATATGACAGAACTACTAAGAAAGGGGGAGGTGTAGGTCTCCTCTTCCCCTCAACCCTCTCAATTACCCCTTACTCTAAACCTGTCCCCAAATTTGGAAAAACTGAGTTACTTTTAGCCCTTCTTCAAGTAGACAAACAAAAATCCATCTGCATAGCCACTCTATACACCCCTCCAGGGGATAATGTCCCTGTCCTAGAAGACATTCTCTGCTGGCTCTCATCTAATATCACAAATGAAACTATAATCCTCGGGGATGTTAACATTAATTGGGATAATATACATTCCCCATCCATCTCCCTCAATATCAATCTTTATAACTTCATGCAACTTATTAACTCCCCATCCAGTCCCTCTAAAGACCTCATCTCTGGTAGCACCTTAGACTGGATACTTGTTTTCCATCCACACTACTTCTCCAAGAGTGGCACCCTTCCAGAGCCACTTGGAGACCATCTTCCCACCTTTGCCCTTCGCCTTCCCTCCTTCCTTCAACTATCCCACTCCTACATCACCACTTGCCTCATAAAAAAACTTTAACCACAATGCTTTCTCTGACACTCTAAAAAGAGCTAACTGGAACCCATTACTGACTTTACCCCTGGATAACACAGTTACTTACTTCAACACAACCTTCTTAAGCTTGCTTGACTCCTTTGCTCCCTTAAGAACTAAACACATAAAAAGTAAATCCATCCTTGGTTAACTAGGAACATCCTTATTACTATGAGAAACCATGATAAAGCCTGGAACCACTATCATAAAACAAAAACTTCCATTTCCCTTAATGAATACAAAACACTTCACAACAAAGCAAAAAACTCATTAACACCAATCATAAAGCCTATTTCTCCACTCTCCAAATGAACACAACAATAACCCCAAGAAATTCTGGGATGGCATCTCTTCCCTTCTAAGCCCAGGTGAAAAAGAAAACCCTTGCCCTGACCCAAATGCCTCAGACTCAGATCTAGCTACCCAATTTAACTTTTTCTTTATTGACTCCATCTCTAAATTAACATCACCCTTTAACATGAAACTACCAGCCCCCCAGCAACCTCCTCAGAACCCCTCTTCTCATAACTCCAATACCCCCCAACCTCCTCACTTCACCACAAACCCTATTCCCATCTCTACTATAAAAACTTCTTCAGAAATTAAAACCATGCTCTAATGCTTCTGATGTAATACCCTCCTTCTTCCTAAAGACTGCTGCAGAAGCCATAGCCTACCCTATCAGCATCCTAATAAATCAATCTATTTCTGAATGCCATGTTCCCAAGATCTGGAAAAAGGCTTATATTATTCCATTCCACAAGGGTGGCAATAATAATGACATCTCCAACTTCTGTCCCATCACTATCCTATCCCCCATCTCTAAAATTCTCAAAAAATGTTTCCACCTACAACTCCTACACTATCTCATCAATAATAACCTTTTTACTTATACTCAGCATGGATTCTGTCCTGGCCATAGTACCACCACAGCTCTCCTGTCCTTCCTTGAAACTGTAAACAAGGTCCATGACTCTGGTCTCATTGTTTCCACCCTCCTTCTAGACCTCTGTAAAGCTTTCAACACCATTTCTCATAACATGCTTCTTACTAAGCTCTCTAAACTAAACGTATCCCACTCCTCTATTAACTGGCTCATCAGCTACTTATCAAATAGGCAACAAGCAGTTAAGTGGAAAAAAGCAATTTCCCCTTTCCAATTCACACCCACTGGTATACCCCAAGTCTCAATTCTAGGACCCCTTCTATTTAACATCTTCATCAATGATTTCCACAAGGCCATCCCTATCTCTAACCTTATTCAATACGGAGACGATTCGACAATAATCTGCTCTTCCTCCTGCACATCTACACTAATGAAACTTACCCAAGAAGCATTCTCTGCTACAGAGCAATGGATGTTTCAGAACCATTTAGCACTAAATGCTAATAAGAGTCAACTAATGTTATTTTCCTCCTCCAGAAGCATTACCCTAGATAAACACTCTTTGCTTATTAACAGCAAAGATAACACTTCTCTTGAAAGTGCTTCCACTGCCACACTCTTAGGTATCCTAATTGATGACCAGCTAAAGTTTGATAACCATTTGCAGGCAAATATAAAAAAAACACAAAAAAACTAGGCATGCTTTATCATCATTACCAATTTATCTCTTCCCCTACCAGGCTCACTCTTGCTAACACTTACCTAATCACATCCCTACTATATGGAACCTCTGTCCTTACCAATCTGCAATCCTCCCGCAAATCTAAACTCTCCTCCTGTTACTATAAGATCGCAAAATTCGTAACTGGCCACAGATCCAACACCCATCAATGTACCTCCCTACACCAATTGAAATGGCTTGAACTCCCCACTTATCTTATCTATACACAACTCATCCAAGCACATAAATTTATATTTAGCCCTTCTCTCTGCCCCTCCCTCATCTCAACCTTTAAAATGCATCTTCCTAGCAGATGCCTATGATCCAACCAACAAAATCTAATAGAACTGCATAAACCCTCCCGCCCACCTGGCAAACATCTTCTTTCCTTCTGCCTTGCATGCCACTGGAACTCCCTCCCACCTCTCATCTGCACCATTAACAGTCTCTCTATATTTAAATCTCTTCTCCACTCTCACCTAACATCACTGTGGGAATGCTCTTGCTCTCATCCTACATAATATCTCTATCTATAATTCCTTCCTATTTCAAACACTCCTACTGACACCTTCTTAGCAACTGTCACTCTTTATTCCTCCTTAATACATTTATATGGGGTCCTATGCACTACCTTTAACAGCTGGAACTAACTTGATTATTGTTAATACTGTGATACTTTAACTACTCTAATATTTTATTTTCTAAATTCTCTTTAACTTCTGTATGAGTATCTTGTAGATTTACAGTTATGTCTTTTCTTAGTAGCTCTGTGTAACTTAGAATTATTTTATTGTATTTTGTAATACTGTTATTTTTAACTAGTTGTATCTTTGGAGCTTTTCTCCCCAGGACTCCATTGAAAACGGGCTCCTCATGGCCCAATGGACCACCCTGGTAAACAAACTGCAAATAAATAAATAAATAAACAAAATAATACATCTGTAACACAAGCATCTTACATGAAGCATGTTGACAGTTACAAATTACATATAATTGTTTGCAAAATTTCAGAAGGCTGGGCTGGCAGTATCTCCTTCTGTCACACTTTTATATAAATCATATTAATATTCACAAGTGACACATAATTGTGTACAAAATTCCAGATAGCTCAGCTGGCAGTATCTCCTTTTGTTACAACTTGTAATACAGTTTTTTATTGCTTATTGCCCATCAAAAACTTAGTGTCCCCTGTCAAATAAAGTCCTACCTTAACCTAATGCCCTCTACAGGATAAAGCCCTATGTTAACATGGTGCCCTCTGTAGGATAAAGCCCTGCCTTAATTTGGTGACCTCTACTGGATAAAGCCAAACTTTATAGATGACACTAGGTAAGTAACTGCCGCAACTTACCTCCTCCCCACCCTTCTGTACAGTGCCCAAGTTTTTATAAATCTGCAATACTTGAACAATGCTACAATAAAATAACCAAATTTGCTGCTAATAGCCTGTGCAGAACACAACACTGATTAGCTCTAAAGCAATTTTAGTGGACTGAACTGCAACTACCCTCACCTTCTCTCGATTAGGCCCTACACACAACCTGATCTACAGATCAGATAAATACTCCAACATCAGAAACATATTCCCTCAGTACTCTATCAACATACCAGTAGAACTCTCCACTCACTGACAAACAACTATTAGTCGTAAAAAAGTCTAATAACTCTGCAGCAAGTTCCGTGACACCTTCTATGTATCCAAAATCTGGAACTCCATTCCTCTTCCTCTAAAATAAACCCATAACCTCCTAATTTTATTCAACATATTAAACAACATCTGATGGAAATATGGTCATGTTCATGCCATTCACCTTCCTTAGTATATACAGAGCCTCATCCTCCAATTACCATAAATATCCACCCACATAAAATAGTTCTTATTAACATTCTTTAAAATACCATCTTCTGCCTTTGCTCTAGCCACCCCATCCCAACAGCCATTTCTAGAGGGGTAACTGTCATAAGGATTTGAGACAAAGCAATTTGGTGATTGATGCATACATTCACTAAACATTACATTTGATTGTCAGCCTAAAGCTGAGGAGTTATCACAAGAGCCATTTTGAATAGGCAGGATACAATCTCCTCTATTTTGTGGATGGACATCTTGCTATTCTACCTGAAAGTAAACCCTGCAGAGGAAGGGATGAAGGCAACTATGACATACCTTAGTACCCATCATAACATTACACCATGGACTTGGTCTTTCAGTGACATCCCCTTCCTTTCTGACATTTTATGAGATGTCTAGATTTTTGTTGTTATTGCATGTGCACATTTGTTGTTTAATAGGTTATTCTGATTAGTTTATATTAAGTTTCACACTGTATTGTCCTGGTGTCATGTTGCCTTGAGCTCCTTATATCTTGACCACTCCAACCATCTGTTAAACTGGAACAAGCACACCTTGCAATTACTAAATTTGCTACAAAGCATTCAGTTTAAATACTCTATTATAATTTCTTAAGAAAGAGTCACTGACTGTGACAAAACAAATGCCTATCAATGGCGCCTGTACAAAATTCTGTCATCCTTTTTATTTTGATATATTCCCTGCCAGTAATGTGCTATTGCACTAGTGCACACCCTCTCTGAACCCAATTTCTGCTAGACTATATCGTATATGAATCCATTCCTCCTATAATCAGTTGTATCTAAAGTTGTCATGAGTTTTTTGAGCAGCCACAAAACATCACTTGTGAGCCATCTGGTCACAGACATAAAATGCAGCTGGAACATACAACTGTAGGATTAATTAATCACCGACTTGTTTAGTTTTTGCGCCTGATTAATCATTAGTGATAATTTATTGAGGTGTCTAATGAACTTATAATATTGTGGAACTAATGTATACTCCCAGCTATGTGTGTATCTTGTATATCTTTTGTATGTTATGTGTATATAACCCTACAGGTATAAAATATTCGCTACATCACTTGGCTCGTCACCTTGAAGTAGCCTGTAAAAATGTATATGTCTTCTGTTGATTTTCTAGACCTCAACAGAAAGCATGTGTTTGTGTTTTAGTTTGTGTATGTGTGTGTGTGTGTGTGTGTGTGTGTGTGTGTGTGTGTGTGTGTGTGTGTGTGTGTGTGTTTGGGTGAAAGTGTGTAAATATGTATCCAAGTGTGGATGATGGTATAGCCCTCTAAATAAGGAATCCTTTAAGGCTCATGATAAGCAACAGACTGTGGCAGCTATTCTGTCAGCATGCCTCTCAACTGTACAGATTTAAGCAGAATGTCCAGATTTTTGCCTCATATTTTTGGTCTGTTTCTCATAAAATAGTGTTTTACTGGCAAATCATTGAGGGCTGAAGTCAGAAAATAATGGCACATATTTGAGTTTCAGACTTCATATCCTTCAGAAAATTCATATTAATGCATAACCTGATATTCTAGCCAGTTTCTCAGTTTGTAAGAGAAATATTTAAAAAGTGTAGGTCTTTTTCCCCCATTATTTGTGCCTTTGTCGAGATTTCTTGCTCTAACAGGTTGAGAGGTATGTCTGTCAGTGTTATAATGATGGCATGGTTCTCACTGGCAGATGCAATCTCCGTATTATGCACTTATCTCACTATCTAGAGCTGCATTCTGTTGCCACCTTGAATATATTGTTAATCCAGGCTTGACACATTTTCTTCATTGCTGCATGAGGTGGAATTTGAAGGGAGAGGTGACCTGTAGATATTAGCTGTACTGATATAAAGTGATGGTATTGTTTTGGCATGATTTCATACAGAATTTAGGTATTTCATTCAAACTGGGAGGCTTTGTCTTGGCATATCTGGTAAGATTATTACCCCTGCCATCCAGATGACAGTTAATGTCATGCTGATATGTGAGTGGTACCTGGATTGGTCAATAAGCATCAAATGGGGTGAGAAGACAAATCCCCTGTTGGAAAAAGTATCTTCAACTAATTGGTAGGTCTTAGTAGGCTAATAGCATAAAAGTCAATAGTATAGTGATTGAGGTTATGTTATATGCACCTATAATTATGGTATGCAAAACTGAACAGCTGTACTGTTACAATTCAGTAAAGTACAGAATAGCTGTAATACAAAACTAAGAGGAAAGGGAAAATCACTGGTCTAATATTTTCTGAAGTATGTGAAGGTATACACGTGTGTGTGTGTGTGTGTGTGTGTGTGTGTGTGTGTGTGTGTGTGTTTGTGCATGTGCATGTGTGCATATATGTGTGTGTGTGTGTGTGTGTGTATATATATATATATATATATATATATATATATATATATATATATATAAACACATATATACAGAATATATATATTGCTCTAAAATGCTCTAAAAACATTGATTTATATATATATATATATATATATATATATATATATATATATATATATATATATATATTAGCAATCTTTTTAGAGCATCTTTTCAAATGAAGTGTGTCATCAGAACATCCCAACCATATCCAAGACAAAAACATTTACACCTCTGTAATTGTACTGCTACACTGAAGTACTAAATGATGGGAATTTGCAAACGTTTCTCTCAATTCTTCAGATTCCTTTTATAAGATCATGGAATTTATAAGGCAGATGAGCCAGAGATCATTTGCATTGACAATAACCATCCTCATGTTGCACCCCCATGTCTACAAGGGCAATGCAAATTTGTCCAATGATAAATTTGCAAATACCCATCCAATCATCAGGGTTTAACACGCATGAGTGATTTATTCAAGAGATGGGGTAAATGTTGACAAATAAATCTGTCCCTCCAAGTTTTATTTATGTATTGGTGGAAATTTAAGTCCTTCATGCAAGATATCAAGGAGCACTGAGTGTCTAATGAAAAGGAATACCAGACATACATCTCAACATTTTTGAGCCCTAATACACAAATAGAACTTCAGCCTCTCTTGTAATCAAGGGGCTTTAGGTCAGTAATCTTTTTTGTTAGGAAACTCTATGGCCTTTCTAGTTGGCCTAGTCAGAGCTTGTACAGAAGGATGCTAAATTATTTTGATCTAGATGATTCATCTTTATAAATTAGTTTTGCTAAACAGGAGAATGTTTTGAGTACAGATACAAAGATCCCTGACTACCTTGTCAGTTTGGTGTGGACTATTGGCCATACTGTACATTAAGTGAGAAATTTGTTTAACAAATGTGAAAATACTGCACTACAATGCATTTAATTTTATCCTCTTTTCCTTAAATCAATGGTTAATGATGGTTAGTTTATTTTTATTTTGAATGTGTTAACCAGGGTAGAGCACTGATCCCACTGGACCCATGTCAGTCTCAGCCCAGGAAAATCACAATAGTTACATTATATACAGAGTGAATGACAAAATGCAATATGTGCATATATTATATATGCAAAGTTAATATCATATATATATATATATATATATATATATATATATATATATATATATATATAAAATATACACATTATATACAGAGTGAATGACAAAATGCAATATGTGAGTATATTATATATGCAAAGATACAAAGTTAATATTTTATATATATATATATATATATATATATATATATACAGAGTGGAAATCAGAGCTGGCATGCTGAAAGAATCACAATCAAAAATAGAGTCAGAACAAGGTACATTGACAGAAAAAGGGAATGAAGAGATTAAGTTATAATGCCAGAGAGATAGCAGGTGAATTTTCCTAGAGTCCTGAAATGTGCATTTGCTTGTAAATGGAAATGGAGTAAGAGAATGATCTTTAAGAAAAGAATGAAGGGAGTCCAACAGTTTGGGACCAAGAACTGAGAAAGATGGTTTGTGCAGTGAAGCCTAGTTTGGAGGGGGGGGGGGTTAGTGGAGTGGACATGCGTGGTTAAGATGTCTAAGGTTATATGTTGGTGCATCTTTGAATAGCCTGGAAGCTAGCAGAGAGGTGGTGTCATTCTTATAAGTTTTAGTAGTTGACAGGCAGGTAGAAACTCAGCAAGTTGTTTCACAGGTAGCCAGATAGCTTTTTCAATGGCTTTGCAGTAGTGTTCATTTCTCGGATAGTGATGAATTTGCCAAAGGCATTTGAAATGAGCTGAATATATTTCTTTTAGAAGCTGCAACAGTTAATGGTAGACAGTTTTCTAGACGAGTCAGTGAGATACTTTATATATGACATTTCTACAGGGTTTTGATAGAAAAGGGGAGAGACTTGATTTTTCTTGATTTCTTTTGGTGACGATTGGTATCAGAGGTTTGTTTGTCAGTAATATCCACTTTACAGTCATTGGCACACTAGTTAACCATAGGTCTGCATCTATAGTTTCTATTTCAGAAAAGTACTTACCCTAAAGGAGGGATCCCAACACTGAGCCCTGAGGTTCACCACTAGTTACCCTTTTATTTTTGAGGAAATGCCTGCCATATTAATGGCATGGGTTCTATCGCTCCACCACTTTGCTAACCACCTTCTCATATAAGGCTCAACATTAAGGGCTCTTAGCCTATTTACAGTATCAGCATGAGGGATAGTGTCAGATGCCTTAGCCAGATCTAGATAGGCCGTGTGGACAAAATGACCACTATTTACTGCCTCTGTGGCCTTCTTGAAGAAGCTTCATATACAGAGTAGACAGAATCTCCCTTTGACAAAACAAAACTGCTGGGGTTCAAGCGGAATGAGTTTTCTGATGTAATAGTTTATAAAATCAGATATGGTATGTTCCATAGCTTTGCAAATTAGGCAAGCCAGGGTAATGGGTCTATCCTTTCTGGAGTATGTGGTAGCAGTTGTCCATGGATCTACGTAGGTTAGGTTAAACAAGTTCAGGAGGGGCTTGCATAAGGGCCTGTTTGGTGCTATTTATTAAGTATCTGGGTCCATGGAAACAGTATTTTCAGTTTTACAGAGCACAGCTAGGGCATACTCTTTTATCATCCTAGGGATTTACTAGATTCAAGAACTTTGCAGAGTTTCGATAATTATTTCCAGGGTAAAGTCAGCATGGAATTTGTCTGCTAATATATATTAGCTATGTTTTTGGATCAGCAAGGGTTGTGTCATTTTGGATCATCTCAGTACAATTTTGGGTGTTAATTCTTAATTTCATAACGTAACAAAAAAGAATTTGTAACTATATTTGGGTTTAGATGCTGTGTTCTGTAGGTATTTGGCTTTGATCTTCCCGATGTTAACATTTAGTTCTTTGCTAATCTTTTTTTGACATAGTTTTTGATATGGTAATATTTAGATTTCTGTAGGACTTTTTCATTTTTTTTTCTCTTGTAATGGGGTTTATTTATACTGGTGGACATCCAAGGTGGTTTGTTCCTAAATTTAATATTATATTTGATTGTAGTAAGGCCACTGAAATCTAAATGCTTAACTGGGAATAGATATCCATTACATAAGTAGCAGCTTAGGCTGCATTAGGACAGGAGATATAAAAAAATAATAATTTTGAGAGTTCACCAAATAATTTGAATATGACTGTATTTTTCAAATCCTTAAATTCAGTGGTGAAGATTTTTTTTTTGGGGGGTCATTGTTGAGACTGTAAAATGGAAGGTTACGGGTTATCAGATTTGTCATTAAAAGAGTCAGTGAAGAAATTTTGAGTAAATATGTCAAGTTTAAGATTTTCTTTTTGTGGCTTTGGCACTCATTTTGAAGCAGTTATAATAACCTCCATGGTGACAAATTTTGAAGAATAAAGGACCTTGTATGAGTTAAAAGGCCATCTTAAAGTGGCAGTGACCCTTATAAGTCCACTGATTGGTCAGTTTTTCCATAATAGTACATATAGGTATACAGTCTTGTTATGCTATATTATTTTACTCTTTGTTGGCTACACCATGATTATTTAGGCTAATTTTCATATATAAAATGTATTAGCATAAGTTATAATTACATATTTGTTACTAAAACTTCCCTTTGACTCCCATGATTGCCCTATGCAGTATGTCAGTATTTAATTTTGTTCAGCAAATTTAATCAATAACTACAAAATGTATTTTCTGATTTATGAGCAAATAATCTAAGTGTCATGAAGGATTTAATACAACATTTTCATGTGGCAGAAACACTAAGAATTGCTAAGAAAAAAACTTCCTGTTTGAATGATTGATAACACATTTGTTTTAAAAACATCTTGATGACAATGGATTGAGAGCACACATCATCTAAACAACCTTTCACAGGCTGTAATAAGAATTTTTAGAAGGTCAGCACATTTCCATACTCCTGATCCTATATACTCTAACTCCACAGTTGCATAAAAGATGAGAAATGGGAAACTCCCCAAAAGAGTATATGGTGGTTTCACAAAAAGAATAATCCAGCATTTTTGCTTTGGATGAGCAGATATGATTATGATCAGTTGTGCTCAGCCAGTTAGAACCTAGTCGTCTGGCTGTCAATAACTTGGTAAAACTAACAAAGTATGTATACAAACAAGTAATGCTGCTGTATATCCATATAGCAACCCATTTAATCTTTTCTGTCCCCTAACCCTCATGTTGCCATGGCCCTAGCATTTAATTTCTTAATTTGCTGTGATAACCAGCGCTCCCTGTCGGAAGTGCAAGGCATGTTATTGCAAATCCCAAAACTAACTAAAATAAACTGTGACTTAGAATGGAAACATCACACACCAAAGCTCGTCAAACCATCATTAAAGCATTTGTTGCTGGGGGGAGCAGCACCTCCAAACAAATGCCTATTACTTATGTATACTAACTCCTAGACTGTTTTGCCCTGGAATAAGTAGAATATTGAACTTATCTGTTTTATCCTTTCTGCACAGTTAGTGTTGCTCTTCCAAAGATCATAGCTAGTCCTCGCATTTTGAACAGAATGGTACAGTGGCAGAGCACTGGACTCCTGAGAATGGATACGTGAGTTTTAGGCCAAGCTTGCACATTATTTATATATTTTTTATTTGTTTGGTTTTTTTTTTTTTGGTCCCCTCAGATGTAATTTTTACTGGCTCAGCCCCAACCCAACATCCGCATTGAGTCTACCAGTCCCCCCTGAACTTACTCCATTTTTTACTGGTGCCAGTCATGGATCCTGAGGGTGTTCTGGGGACTCAGCTTATCCATGCTTCCATCCAAAGGGGTTTTCTTTATGACCTACCCACTTCCCTTTTGCCACCCTCCGTGATCTTTTTTAAGTCTTAGAGTAACTCCCCTCTTTGTATCACACCCCCCTTATGGAATATTTTGATGAGCATCTTCCCACCTGGGCTGGGTATGCCTATCCCTTAAGTCACCTGAGCCACAAATCAAATCTAGGAAGGCTGGGTCATAGTCAGGACTTTATCTGTCTATACCACTGGAGTGCCTCTTAGGGTCCAAATTATTCTTATGTATTTTCTGCTCTTTGAACTCAAATCATAGCTGAAAAAGGTCAATTGTCCAGTCCACTTACATGATGAACAAATAGTAAATAAATAAAATAAATAAACCTGCCCACTGGCACTCCTACTGATAGGGGACATGAATCTATCTTTAAAACACTGGGAACTCCAAGGCAGTACCTTTTTGGGACTAACCCTACCTGTTCCACCTAAGAATTCAGCTAGATGACTTCAGTGGGTGCAGTTTTCTATTCAATTAGAAATTTAGGTATGCATAAAGGGATGAGATATGCCATTCAGAGACCTGTCTCTAAAACTACAACCTCTGCTAAAGGAAAGCATTATTTTACCAAGGGAATATTTTAGTAAACCTAGTTGGGAAAAAGATGGCAGCAATGGAAACTGCAGAGATCTCATTACCACTAGCAAAGAAACTGCAGACACCACATACCTAAAGGTCTGTATGCCTTTACTTTGTTACATTTCATTGCCAAGAAAAACAAGATCAAGTCCAAGGTTAAGGAGATTCATGGAGAAAAGGCAGATTTTTTTAAAGTTTTCATTATACTGACGGTTGTGTAGTGTTTGCAGAGTCTGAGGATTGTGTTCTGGTTTTACATTTCATTTCACACTGAATATATTTAATACATAAGGAATAGCCTGCAGATTACATAAGAAATATGCATTTTTTATGAGATTTTGAAACTGTATTGTGACATGGAAAATACGTACATCATGTCATGAATGTAAGACTCTGTACCCTGTTTACATGAAGCTTGTATGAATTTATTACAGTGAAATTAAAATTAAGTCTTGACTGGTATAGGAGAATCACATTTCATACGATATATTGTATGTGTAAAATATAACCAGAGAACATATACAAATAGCAATATACCAATGTACAGGCAGAAAATCTTTCCCATTCATCATTTTTATATCAAGAGGCTACCCAGATACTGACTCTTGGATTAATTCATTTGTATTCTATATAAAACCATAAGTACAGACAAATTCAAAAAGCTTTGTAATCATCATATTTTGTCAAGGAGAAGGCTGTAGTGTATGGTTACTGGTGAAGTCACACATCATGATTAATTCTGCTCTTTTGCCTGTTTTAAGCAGCAGAGAGAAGAAAAAGAGTGACTGCTACTTGATTTAAGTATATTTTACTGCTATTACCTTTGCGACTGTCTATTCTCGCAGAGAAGCGAGTTAAATTTGCTCTTTTGCCTGTTTTAAGCTTGTTTTTTGCAATTTCATACCTGCACTTTTAAAGTTTGTCTTTTTGTTGAATTTATCTGTTGAGGCTGCTCACTCAAGTGCGCTAGCCTGTGTTAAGTAATTACTGTGCATTTTCTGCTGTTTGTATTGTAAAAAAAAAGAAAAACCAAAAATAATCCTTGTTTCCCGCCTTTCCTGACCTATAATAGTCCCTAATACAGGCATTGCTGTATTCCAGACTTTAAAATAGTTCCTGTGTTGCCCATTTCCTTACTTGGATAGAAGGAAGCGTCTTTGTTCACCAGTGGGAGTAGGGAGCTTTGAGCAGCCTATCTGTCCCTGGAGGAGTGATCTCAGCACAGAATCTTGTAGTTTATTGGCCGTTTTGGGCTAATTTCTAGCTCTTTCAAGTCCCCTGTATAAAAACCCGCTTTGGCGCGGTTTTGTGTGATTTTGCACATAGCGCAGCATCGGGCAGCGCCGCTTAATTGGGCTTAAACTATTCTCGGCTCCACAAAGTCTACTCTTCACTTTTTCCTTTAGATCTGCTCTATCTCTCAAAGTAAGGACCCTATTTTCAATCTAAAGCCCTGCACTTGCTCATATAAGCAATTATATAAGTTAGCACTAATAAACTAATAGCACTACATCCTCATATTCTCCCTTGGAGTACTCGGCCCCTATTGGTCCTTTTTGATCAAGTTATAAAGGATTTACTTATACTATTCAGGCATGTCCAAAGGTCAGTTGCTGGTTTCCTCACCAGTCCAGCTGGTGAATCTGGGAATCTTGAGGCAATGTTACAATTGCCTCATGTACACAGACAACCCTCTCCTCCTCCCAACAAGTACAAAGATATGCGAGAGATGCAACCATATAGCCAAACTGGAGGCTAAGCTCTTTCAACTCAGTACTGGCGCAGTCAGTCAGAAGTAGAAGGTAACCACACACACCACAAATCTAGTCACACATAGACCTACCACAACAGCAAACCAAACACATAAACACACAAAAAACATACTCGGAGGCTCTAAATATAAATGTGCCTAAGCAACAGAGACCTCCAAAGCAGACATCCAAAAAACCACTACCCCAAAACAAAACACACATAACACATACTTCACAAAGTCAGTGTGCCAAACAGTCACAGCCCTTAACACACCTGATACACATGTAATAGGTGACTCTGTTGTCAGACACACTGACGTCCCACTCACCAGGCTGAACAAGGAGAAGGTCACGGTGAGCTGACTGTCGGGCGCCAGGATCCGCCACATGACACAAGCACTCAGGTCACTCCAAAGCAGGTACAAATATGACTCAGTCATTGTCCATGCTGATGTGAATGACCTGGGACATACCTCCCTGGACTACATGAAAAGAGACATAGAGGAGCTCTCTGATCATGTAGCCCAGGCAGGTATGACCCTGACCCTGAGTAGCATCTTACCCTCACCAAGAATGATGCCACAGTATAAAGACAAAAATGATCAATTTTAACAATTGGATAAAGTTATGGTGTCATTCAAAGGGGATCCAGTGTCTGTCAGCCTGGGATGACATGCTCAACAAGTCATGTTGCTTCGCTAGGGATGGCTTGCACCTGTCACCCCTGGGCTTTTGGACACTGGCAAAGGCTCTTGCCACCCCCATGGTGCCTTTTTTAGGCAAGACTCAAACGACAAACCCACCTCCATAGACAACACAAGGAAAAAGAAACTAAGGGTAATGCTACTCAATGCCAGAAGTCTAAACCTCAAAATGCAAGCACTCGAAGCCCTCCTCAGTATGGAGAATATCGATGTCTGTGCAGTAACAGAGACCTGGTTCAGGGCTCCCGAGAGCATCCCAGCACTACCAGGTTATACCTCATACCATGCTTTTCGGCCCCAAAACTCGGACCGAACCACAAAGGGAGGGGGAGTATCCATATTCATCAAAGATACCCACACCTCCAGGTTAGTGGCAGTGCACAGAGCATCAGAGACCATCCATGTGCAACTAACAGTGGGCAAAACTGCATTTCAGTTTGTAGCCTGCTACAGACCACCCTCCCAAACTAAGGAACCTCACTCGGCTTTCCTGAGAACACTGGAGAATATGAAGGTCTCTCCAAACACCATTATATTGGGTGACTTCAACTACCCAAACATAGACTGGGAGCATTACTCAAGCCCCAACACCCTAGCCCAAAGGTTCCTAGAATTTATAAACTCAAATGCTATGGAACAACTAGTCACCACTCCCACAAGAGGGGAAAACATACTGGACCTGATCATCACAAACATGGGGACTCTATGCTCCACACCAGAGGTATACCCCTCATTGGTAAGATCGGACCATGAATTAATCTCTCTGGACATCCACATCCCGACCCCACCACCAGCCCAGACAACCACAGTGAAAAACTTCTCAAAAGCAAATTTCACATTTCTCAAAACCGAGGTGAAATCCTTCAAAGCCCCCGGGTCAGTGGAAACTACGGCCCAAACTGCAGAATCCTTTATAAATGCATTCTATGGACACCTACAGGAATGCATGGATCATGCAATCCCAAATAAAACCAAGACCCAATCCTCCAAAGGCAGGCGTCCTGTCTGGTGGATCCCAGTCACAAATAAGCTATACAACAAAACGAGGAAGCTACTACATGATAGAACAAAATCCCTAAAAGGGAAGGCATCTCTGATCAGTACTAGCAAAAAACTATGGTCCCTCATAAAATCATCTAAGGCCAGCTTCGAGAGAAAAATTGCACAGGACACTAAAGATAATCACAAGGCCTTCTTTAGTTATGTTAGGAACCTGGGTGGCAACTCCCAGATATGTTCGGAGTTAGTCCAAAATGACAAAAAATACACTGAACCCACAGACATTGCCAACATCCTGGCAGACAGGTTCAGTGCAAACTTCTCCCCCTTCTCCCCCAAAAGAGCAAATATCTATCCCAGCAGAGAGTTGTCCCCCTGACATCTCAGATGCTCAGGTGAGAGCTGCCCTCTCCAAAGCAAAAAACACAGCATCAATGGGACCGGACAGTGTCCCGGGCTGCGTCCTACATGAGCTCCAAGAAGAGCTAGAACCTCATATAAAGTTACTGTTCAATCTCAGCCTTACTACAGGATATGTACCCAAGGAATGGCTTATAGCAACAGTGGTCCCACTCCACAAAGGTGGTGCCTCAACAGACCCTGGAAACTATCGCCCCATAAGCCTGACTAGCCTGGTCTGCAAAGCTATGGAGTGGATCATCATGGAACTCATAAACAAAGACATTGGGGACCTACAGACGCTGGATCCTACCCAATTCGGCTTTGAACCTGGTTGATTTCTTTGAAACAGTCACCAAGGCCATAGATGAAGGGAAGGTAGTCCACACAGCCTACCTGGACCTCGCAAAAGCCTTCGACACAATACCCCACTCTGGCATCATAAAAAGCTCTCCAGCTTAAATATCAACCCCTACGTCATAAGATGGGTTGTAAACTGGCTCAGGGATAGAACCCACATGGTCAGAATTGCAGGAGCCATGTCAGACTCTAAGCCAGTTACAAGTGGCATCCCACAAGGCTCAGTCCTGGGACCTCTCTTGTTCGGTATATATTTTTCTGAGGTACAGGCCAACACGGGAGGACTATGGCTGACTAAGTTCGCAGATGACTGCAAACTAGGTGCCATAATCAACTCTCCAGCTGACACAAGCATCCTTCAAAAGGGTCTCACAGAGATGGATAACTGGTGCCAAAGCCATGGCCTAAAGCTAAACGCCAACAAGTGTATAGTCATCCCCTTTGGGAAAAACAAAGTGCCCATAAATTACCACATAGGCGGTAATCCATTAAGTATGGAGGAAGTAATTAGGGATCTGGGGACCCAAGTTGATAGTAATCTCTCCTTTGACAACCACATTGCCAAAGTAGTTAGAAAGACCTTCTATATAACCCACCTTATCATGAAAGGATTCACATCTAGATCAAGGGAGGTCATTGTGCCCCTTT